>NC_041392.1:357126262-357148350 GCF_002162155.2 Triticum dicoccoides
GCGGCGCAGGCGATGCAGCGGCGCGGCGGCGACGGGATGCGGGAGGTGGCAATGCGGCGAGGAGGCGAGGAGAGAGGGCGGTGGCGGATCGGGGTCCAGGGGGCCCGAGTGCGGCTTAAATAGGGGGGGGCGGCGAACCTCGGGAGGAGTCCCGAGCTCCCACGGTGGCGCGGCGTGCTGGCTCGGGACTTCGTCCCGAGCTCAGGGACGAGCGGCGTGGGCCGGCTGGGCCATGGCCTGGCGAACTGGGCCGGCCCGGTCCGAAGGTTTTATTAAAAAAAACATTTTTCCACACAATCAAAATAATAAAAATCAAATAATTAAAAATATTATATAAGCATATAATATATCAAAAATTTCAGAAAAATATTTTCTACAACGTAAACACTTTTATAAATTCAAATAAAATCCACACAAATACAGATAAATCAAAGAGTGTTGCTGGTATAATAAAATCCAATAAAAATCATTTTAAAAATACCAAAATGAATTCAAATGTATTTCTCTCCAATTTTCTGTTGTAGGGAATCATGTTACCCTATTTTCCATATATTTTATTTTTGGAGAAAAATAATTTGAATAAAACTCAAATAACCCAAATTGAAAAATAATTTCAACTGGATTTTAAATTTGAGTTTCTTTAAACTCCCAACTCATATTTCATATAATTTGAAGAAGTCATTTTATCTTCCCTCGTGAAAATCATTGAGTTGCTTAAAGTTTTTGAACTGGAAATATTTTCAAAAGAAATTCAAATATTTTCAACACCCCTTTGCATTAAATAAATGGAAGAAGTCATGTCACTTCTCTCCAGGGTTTTGTGATGAAAATAATTTGAATTCACGGGGATAAAAATGGAAAACGTGAAAGTTTGGGAAAGTCCTTTTATTCCCTCTCCTTTAACTTTCAAAAGTTTCGAATTTCACTCAATCAATCACACAAAAATCAAAAAAATCAATCTATCTATTTATTATAACATTCCAAAATTTAGAATTTTGGGATGTTACAAACCTACCACCCTTAAAATGAATCTCGTCCTCGAGATTCGAAGAGGCTAGAAAGAAATAGATTAGGTTTGGGGTCTTCTCAAGTCCATCGATCGTCTCCGGGGTCTGGGGTGCTACCACCCTTAGAAGCATAGTTACGGTTCCATCAAAACTCATATACTCCATCCTTATTCTTGACAGTGTCGGTCTTCTCAGATCCTCGAGAAAATTTCTTCTCTGAGCTCTTCCGGTAGTGGCATAACCTTTTCCTCAATTCTTCTGTCCTTTTCTCTTAGTAAGGTTATTCCGAGATTGGGTCTTCTTAGCTGACGGGTCTGGCGCCAATACTAACTAACTATCGATATCTCATGGTGGTTAACCATTTATGGTTTCTCCTGCAGGAAATGGTCTGGGTTGAACCTCACCGTATAACCTACGGTTGGCAAAGCTGCCTTGTACAAGGGAAAAATACCTATACCATTCTAAGGCTTAAACAAGGTTTTGATCGTCGTCTCTCTACTATAGGTAAGTCACTCAGATTTACCATCCCACATAGCAAGGCGAATAATAAGAGTAAGTTGGTATGGTGATCAATCCATCCTGCACCCAAATCATTACCCTGTATATGCTTTAGTGAATCTCGCATTCTAACACTCGGTCATCCTCACAAGCATTGCAGAATTTCTCTTGTCGACGAACCAAGTTCGGATAAATCATAGATTCTACAAGCCAAACAAACATCTATCGTTCCTTCAAAACTCTTAGGTTTTGCGTTACTCCTATAAAATCGTCTATCGATAAGGGTGTATCCTCTTCCAGGGTTTTTCCTTCAGCAAGTGTGTGCTTGCTTCTTGGCAGGTCCTGGGGCCTGTGGGTTATGGCCCATCTCATCACTTGTAGTCCTTGAACTTATCATCGGGCAACTGATCATTGTTTCAACTTCCAACTTCCTAGTATTCTTAAATCCATCCAATTGTACTGTCTTCCTTCCTTCTATTTGCACCAAATTAGGACATGATTACTCAGACTCATCATGGAGTTTCCATTGATCCATATTTCCGACATCGTACCTCCTTTATATCCAATAGTAATTTATCTCTTCATCCTCGTGGGATATCCCACATACCGAGATAAAATCTTATACTTATGAAGTCCATATTCCACTTCGTGGAACATCATTATCCTTTCCAGGGTCAAGCATTCTTACAGGGGAATATTGGCCATCTCTGCATGGCACTTCTTCAACTGGGAAACGTGGAACACATCATGAATTCCTGACAGTCCTTCGGGTGACTCCAACTTGTTGGCCAGTTCTCCCATACGCTCAAAACTCGGTATGGTCCGTCAAATCTCGGGGCTAACTTTCGCTTAACTCCAAATCGTTTAACTCCTCGTAGAGGGAACACACGAGGACATGCTCTGTCTCTAATTTCATACACTACCTCCTTGAGTTTTTGAGTCTACATAACTCTTCTGCCTGGACTGAGCTACCTTCAGTCTATATCGAATCAACTTAACATTCTCTTCTGACTCCTTGATCACATTTGGTCGAAACAACTGACGGTCTCCAACTTCATCCCACATACTCTTGGGGTATCACACATATCGAGACAAAACTCGTATTCATTTTGTCTGAAATCCACTCAATGGAGTATCCATATCTTTTCCAGGGGTCAACGGTTCTTATAGGGTACTACCACCCTTAAAATGCACAAATCTTCCATAGACCATATTTCTCATATCCTCAGAAATGATCAAAATCTTCTTCATAGAGTAACAACTCATAAAATCCATATCAGTACCAACGATGCTAACTTTATTCACTCTCAAATGATTACTATCTCTCGCTTTTCCATTACATGTCTCAACTCAACACCTCAATATAAAAGAAAATGTTCTCACTTCTACTACTCCATTTCTTTTGTTGCAAACTCAATATCTAGCACAAGTTTCCTTCTCTTTGGGGCATTCTCTGGCAAAGTGCCCCCCTTCATTACAACTAAAACATATTACTTTTGCCAAGTATCGAGGTTTCCTTTTTGGGCAACTGTTGAGGTAGTGCCCTGACTCCTTGCACCTGGAACAGGTGTTTTTTTTAGTTTTCGGCCAGGGACCTATCTATGATGATTTTATTTACAGTTTAGTCCCTGTACTTCAATCTATCACTACTTTTTACTCATTAGTCCAAATCCAATGAAACCAACGCTCACGTCTTCGTTATGATCTCCTCTATCTATTAATCCAACTCACAAATGTTTTTGAAAAGTTTAAAATTTGAATTAGATCAGATTTGAATTCAAACTTCGTTTGATCATAACTTGAGTTTTGTAACTCCGATTTAGTTGATTCTTTTTGCAAATCGAAGCTCTTGACCTAAACTTTCTGATAAGGACAAATTCAAATCAAAGCTCTTGACCTAAACTTTCTGATAAGGCCAAATTCACTTAATTTTGGTACTGTTAGAAATTGTTTTATATTGCAAGAGTTATTTGCTTGGTTTTGAAGTTTTCCGAATCGCCTTCTTCGTTCTTTCTGACCTTTTGAGTGATTGCTTATGTGTGGTTACTATTGCTTGATTACGATAGATTGACCGGAGTGTGACGAGTAGAACTATCAAGAGTTTTGAGTGCGAATCATCTTCATCAACATTGCATGCAAGTTCACACTTTGATCATATCCCTTTCATACCCAGTTTTTATGCATTAGTTTCACCCTCAAACATTGCATGAGTAGGATTGATAACATGTGGGTATTGGGAAGTAGTTGATGATGTAGGAACCTATTGCCCTGCATTCAAACCTTGGGAGTTACTATTACGGTATGCTTATAGTGCCATGCTATGCTCGTAGACGTGGATTGGGTTTTGAGAGTATTCATGACAGATGTGAGATTGTTAATTAATGGTTTACTTAAGGTGGCAACTTAAACACACATCTGGGTGGATTGAGGCACCTGGTTATTCTAGGATTGCCTGTCTAGGCACCTGGGTAGACCAGGATTGCTTGTTTTTTATGGACCGCCACCCAGGCTCAAAGGGATCATGAGATTATTCATACTAGAAACTTCCGTGTGCAGCCACAAGCTATTATGGGCTCTAGCATAGTTGACTAAGTCGTGCGAACTCTTATAGGGAAAAGACTAGCAGATGTAGGGGAAAGTAGGTGTAACGGTCCATCCATCGTAAGGTGCTAGCACTTCTGAAAGACTATGTCTTGGTCATCCGTTTCTCAAACACCATGTAGTGCGAGAAATCCAACGGAGGAGATCGAGTCTTGTGGGGAAAAGTGCACAAAACTCTGCAGAGTGTATAAACTAATCATGATTAGCCGTGTCCCCGGTTATGGACGTCTTGAGTATCTAGTACCTGAATTATCATGTGAATCTCATCATGTTACTTTAAATGAATATTGTTGGGTTTTAATGATGCTTAATTGGGATTGAGAATGCTGTCAACCATTCTCAATGTTTAACAACCACCATGATAGTTAAATAAAATTTATTCCTTTGTAGTAGGGAAAATTGGCTTTTCGCAAAAACCTTATAAGCATAGAGCTTTTCCACCAGCCAAATATGCATGTAGTGATAGCCATTGTTCATCATTCTCTATGGTGTGAATTTCCCAGTACATTCAATGTACTGACCCTTTGTGGCAGCAACGTCTCATGGTGCAGGATTATCTTACGACGAGTAAGTGATACATTAGGGTTACGATTTCTACACTCAACTTTGCCGTTGGTGTTATGGGAATCCACAACCTTGTTACTTCCGCTATTTTGGATTGAGGTAATAGTATTTTACGTTACTTTATACATGTGATTTACCTCTGTTATAAATCCTCGAGTACTGTGTGTCAGCATACCGATCCAGGGATTACACTTAAGCACAGAGACTTGATCCATTCGGGTCGGGTCACTACACAGATGCTAAGTTGCTGAAACTTTGCAGAATAACCCTCCAGGATAGGATATTCACCCATAGGTCTAGAATCATGCCATGCAACCGTTCAATCTCAGATCCATGGGCTCTCGGAATCCCGTATCATGGGAGCATGGAAAGCTTCGTATCACATATAATTTTTGAGACGCTTGACGCGCAAACACGCAGATGCATGAAGCCATTTAATTGGGTGTCTAGTAGACATGACATCTAATTGGGACCCCATAGTACTTTGCATGAATCCATTTATCCACCGGGTAAGCCACTACCCTGTCGTTCGCACGCCCCACTCAACATTTTTACAATCAAAAAACTGCTAGCAGTTCGCTCCTACTTGTCCTCGGCCGTCCTTTAACATTACGGCAGTTCGCTCCTAGTCGTCCCGTCCTTTCACATTACAGCAATTCCACTAATCCTAACCCTCCTCCCAAATCCATGGCGTCCCAAATCTCCATGATCGGCGGTGAGTACAAGGTTAGAACCATCACTGGCAATGAGTTCGACGTCATCTACACCCGTTCTTCTGCAACGGTGAAAGGATGCCTTGCTCGCTTCATACGCATGTTCAAAAAGTCAAAGGGTGATGAGTGGGTCACTGGGCTAGATGTTGAATACACCACAGTCCTGGGAAAAGAGAAGAATCTAAAGGAGGAAGAGAAGAAGAAGCCCACTGTCATCTAGGTTTGCGTGGATAACTTGTGTTTGGTCTACCACATATGCCATGCCGATGTTGAGTGCGAGGATTTTAAGAACTTCCTCGGGGATGGCAAAGTCAAATTCGTTTATGTAGACTTTACGAATGACAAAGAAGTCCTAGGTCGGATATGCCTCGTTGTAGGCGAGCACTTCGACCTTTAGAGGAATATGCTGGTGTCCCCCCGTCAGCCTTCAATGCTGACCCTGGCAGCAACCATGGCTGATCCTTCATACGGTAAACTGACAAAACCACCGCCCTAGTTTCATCGTGCATGGCAGTGGAATGTACTAGATATACACCACATCAATTACACTGCAATGGATGCCTACCTTTGTTTCAATATCTACAAGGGTTGGAAGAAGAGCGAGAGCCAAGTGTGCGGTTCAAGCAAAGAAGTATCGGCCAAGAGGAAGAGGGACAAGGACAAAGTCGAGCACGTGGACGACGAGTCCGAGTAAGGTGGCAGTGTCATTGCTCATGGTGGTTCTAATGCAGTGTCTACCGGATTAGTTGCTTAGTTTAATTTCAGAGTGCTTAGTTTTATTTGAGGGGTGTGTTGTGCTGAGCCCCCAGCAGAACTATGTTATGTTCCTTCTTGTTACTTTAACTCTTCAGTACATACATACTAGTAGTTCTTATAGTTCATCTTGTAGTGGTAGTACTACCACTCATTTCTTCACATTATATACATACAATATATGTCGGGGGAAATATATAGGGGCAGACATTTTCCCCTGACTCGTGCAACAAGCCAGGGACAAATCAGAGATTGAAGGACCAAGAGATTTGAAGAACCAACATGTAGCTCAGAGGGACCAAGATTGAGCCTAAGGAGCAAGATATCGGCAAGAGAAGGGCCTCCCTCCCCGGGCAGGCGAGCCCGGCAAGAGGCGAGGCCACCACCAGAAGCAAGCAACCAAGACTCCCAGGCAGAGCCTGCCAGGGCTCGAGGGGGTAGAACCACCCCACCAACCACTCAAGCATGACTCACGTCGTCAATCAGTGCGATGTCATGCCGTAAGATGATTAAGTGGCAGCCATTCGCCACATGGAAACCATTTCCTACAGAGAAGCCTATAGATGACACCCGTCCTATGATGTGTCAAGAGAGCAGGTGCGAAGCTGGCAAGACAGCCTGACAGGCCTTGCCGGGCGACCAGTTATGTGACACTCAGAGGTGCATTTAATGCACCCTGTCAGCCTGCAGATTTTGGTATGATAGCACTGTTCACTATCATATTAGTGGATAATGACCACTTTGCCACTGTGGTGACCCATAATCTATAAAAGGAGGTCCATGGCACTCGTAGGAGGGGTTAGAAGGTTGGAAAGTGGACAACCCCAGGCCACCACACGCACGTAGTCGCTGCGCCCATGAGGCAAACCTTGCCGGGCAAGTGTACTACACACCACCGCATTCATTCTTCCATCAATCCACTAAAGCAGGAGTAGGGTCTTACGCCTCGCGGCTGCCCGAACCTGGGTAAATCGCTTGTGTGATCTCTACCGTGCGGCCGTACGCTGGTCTGCTCTTTGTGCAACGCGTTGTCCCCCTGCCGAACCAACAAGGGGCCACCCGGTCCCATAGGTGGCTGTGGAAATCCCGCGACGGCGCGCTAGGTAGGGGGAGCGCTTGCGCAAACCTGAAAGCGTACGTCGTGCATCATCTTCATCACCATCTTCATCCTCAATAGCACCATCGACCGTGGCGCCCGCGGAGACGCAGAAGCGGAGCGGGGGAAGATCCACCCTCACGCCGTGTTGCCGCTCTCCAAGATTTACCATGCAACGGCCACGACCAGGACCATGGCTGATGGCAATAGATTTACTCCGGCGGCTCGTATGGCGTCATTGCCACCCGAACGCTGTCCGGAGGAAGGGGCACAATATGTGTGGACGCGAGCTCCCTCCTTCCTGTTTCCCCCAACCTCGTTGGCAGTCGAGTTGCTTTAGCCTTGGCGTTATCAATGTCGATGATTACCACGCGACGCTTGGTCTAGTATTTTCCGCATTGTAGGTGATCCTGAGCAGAATGTTGATATGAGTCCATCGATTGATGCCTCAGCAACAATTACCATGCGACGCTCGGTCCAACATTTTCCCCATCGTGGGTGATCCTGAGTAGAATGTTGATATGAGTCCATCGATTGATGCCTCATCAAGCACACTTCGGCGAGGCTACTCGCACTGGCTCAACCCATGCGACGGCAGCCGCTGCACTGAGTCGAGGGGGGGAGCAAAAGGAAGGGGGACTGGCGAAGCCGGACACCATGCCCCTATGCCCGCCAGCCACAAGAGATACATGAAGATCCTTGCCGGGAACGAAGAAACCTCCAGACCGCCTTCTGCTTCTCTAGGCGCTGCGGATGCGTTGAACACGCGAGGCCCGGCAGATAGAAAAAGAAGCTTGAAATGAAAGCTAAGTCCACGATATCACTTCTATTTGATGCGTCTCAGATTTCTGCAGTCGTTTATCCCTTAACTGTAGTTAGTGTTTGTATCGTGAAAGCCCACATGCGATGGAACCTTGGCTAGTTTCTTTGATTGCTCCATCATCCTGTCTAGAGCCACGCTCGCAGGACGAGAGACTGCGTCGAGAGCTACTTCCTGAAAAACCTGCGGAGACGCATCCACGCCAAGAGAACTATTGTGGGCCGGACCCTTACAACAATCGTGGCAATATGATATCGGCATGCATCCAGAGCATTCATAGGAATGGATCATACAAACACGAGAACATAGAGTTTAAAGGGATAAACACACACTTAAAGATCCAGCTAGATGTATCAACCTCACACAAACACTAGAGATAAAATGACTAAACACAAAATATACGTTATGTTCTATTACAGGACCAGAAGGGATAACTTAAACACGGAGAACCATGTCGGTGAGGTGAGCGGCCTTCTCAGCGGCGGCGATGTCAGCACCCGCTGGCGGCTTCTTGAAGCCATCACCAAGGTCGAGCTTTGGGTGGCGACAGGCGATGTTGCTCAAGACCATGAAGAGGGCGTCGTGAGTGAGCCTCCGCGACTCGGTCGTGAAACGCTCGGCCCTCCCCTGTTCATGTACCTTCAAATTTTCAACCAAGTCATCGAAGAAGATCCCCAGCTTGACACTCGGGACCTCGTGTGCGCTGGCTGAGTAGACTGGGCCGTCCATGCCCATCACTACAACTTGAGCGCCAAGACGTTCTGCAATGTCAATCAGGCTCTTGATCCAGAGGTTGTTCAGATCGAACCGGTTCTTCAACCTGCACTCTGCATCTTGCCGGAGGCGCTTGGCGGTGCAACGCCCTCGATGCGGCTATATCTCCCACGTGTCGAAGCACGACTTAGAGGCATAACCGCATTGAAAGCAATGACGCAAGTGAGGTAATATTCACACAACCCATGTAATACATAAGGGAAAGAGATACATAGCTGGCTTACAATCGCCACTTCACACAAATACATGAATAAAGCATTACATCATCCAAATACAATCAGGGCCCGACTACGGAACCAAAATAAAAGAAGAACCCCAAATGCGACAAAGGTCCCCGATCGACCCCAACTGGGATCCACTACTGATCAACTAGAACGAAGCAACGCATAGGACAAGATCTTCATCGAGCTCCTCCTGAGCTGGGTTGCGTCATCTGCACGAACTCATCGGCACTTGCAAGCTGGTTTTTAAAGTATCTGTGAGCCACAGGGACTCAGCAATCTCGCACCCTCGTGATCAAGACTATTTAAGATTATGGGTAAGGTAAAGGTATGAGGTGGAGCTGCAACAAGCGACTAGCATATATGGTGGCTAAACATACGCAAAAGAGAGCGAGAAGAGAAGGCAAAGCACAATCGAACAACTATGATCAAGAAGTGATCCTAGAACAACCTACGTCAAGCATAACTCCAACACCGTGTTCACTTCCCGGACACCGCCGGAAACAGACCATCACGGTTACACACGCAGTTGACTCATTTTAATTAAGTTAAGGTTCAAGTTATCTACAACCGGACATTAACAAATCCCATCTGCCCATAACCGCGGGCACGGCTTTCGAAAGTTCAAATCCCTGCAGGGGTGTCCCAACTTAGCCCATGACAAGCTCTCACGGTCAACGAAGGAATCGACCTCCTCCCGAGACATTCCAATCAGACTCGGTATCCCGGTTCTACAAGACATCCTCGACAATGGTAAAACAAGTCCAGCAAGACCACCCGATGCGCCGACATCCCGATAGGAGCTGCACATATCTCGTTCTCAGGGCAACACCGGATAAGCAATCCCTACAACTAAAACCAGCCCTCGAGTTTCCCCGAGGTGGCGCTGCAAGGGGCTCTAGTTTGGACCAACACTTAGACAAGCACTGGCCCGGGGGGGGGGGGTGAAAATAAAGATGACCCTCGGGATGCGTGACTCCCAAGGGAAAAAGGCTAGGTAGCGAATGGTAAAACCAAGGTTGGGCCTTGCTGGAGGAGTTTTATTCAAAGCGAACTATCAAGGGGTTCCCATTATAACCCAACCGCGTAAGGAACGCAAAATCCGGGAACATAACACCGATATGACGGAAACTAGGGCGGCAAGAGTGGAACAAAACACCAGGCATAAGGCCGAGCCTTCCACCCTTTACCAAGTATATAGATGCATTAATTAAATAAGATATAGTGATATCCCACCAAGTAAACATGTTCCAAACAAGGAACAACATCTCCATGTTCCAACATGGAACAAACTTCAATCTTCACCTGCAACTAACAACGCTATAAGAGGGGCTGAGCAAAGCGGTAACATAGCCAAACAACGGTTTGCTAGGACAAGGTGGGTTAGAGGCTTGGTTCAACAATATGGGAGGCATGATAAGCAAGTGGTAGGTATCGCAGCATAGGCATAGCAAAAGAGCGAGCATCTAGCAAGCAAAGATAGTAGTGATTTCGAGGGTATGATCATCTTGCCTGCAAAGTTGTCAGAGTTGACTGGATCCTCGAAAGCAAACTCAACGGGCTCCTCGTTAGCGAACTCGTCTCCCGGCTTTACCCAAACAAGACAAACAAGCAACAAGGACACAATCAACCACATGCAAGGATCAAACAATATGATGCAAGGATGGTATGCTATGCGGGATGCGATGCGGGATGCATATGCAAGATTTGATAAGGAATGCATGAACCCGGCCTCAACTTGGGAATCCAAGTGTTCCACTGGAAAGATGAGATGAAATTGCTTGAAAACGATATAAAGAACGCCGGAATCGGAGTTACGGTTTGGAAATGGCTAGCAATTCAAATATGGCACCGGTCTGCGATTTACAGCAGGTAGCCATCTAAATGCAACGAGATGAACATGCTACAGAACTCAAACATGGCATAAAAATACATGGCAGGGATTCATTCATGATGCTTAACAAAAGTCTAGCATTGAGCTACGGCCAATTCATCCAATAACAGGTCCAAACAAGCATGGCAAAAATGCATTTGGCAAACAGATTTCAGACTTAGTGAAATTAACACTTGTCTGGAATTTCAGATCAGGTAGCACACTTCGGAGCAACAAAACTACATGCTACAGGACCCGAACATGGCAACGTAAAGCATGGCATGGAGATACTCAAAGAGCTTAACAAAAGTCCCTTAGTGACCTTGAGCCAAAAGGGATCAGAAAATACAATTGCAAGCATGTGAACATGGCAAAAACATAATCAGTTCTCAGACAGTGAAAACTGGAGCATGCTGAAAACAGATATCAAGTAGGCATGTTTACGAGCTCGATGCACTCACTACGGAGCAATTCATGATAATCTAAGCATACACCCATCAATAATACACATTATACAAGCTATACATGGCAAGAACAATAACATGGCATGCACGGATCAACTAAAACATCCTCGGCAAAATTGCTAACAAGTAGACAATCTGCCCAGATTCACGAACTAGCAAAACTAGAGCTCGATTGACTCAAGCTAGGGTGCTCCATAATTGCAAACAAGGACATGGATGGATAGAGCACTACAAGATTAACAAAACATCCTTACTGATCATCCTCAAAAGAGGCACGGATCACTAGGAAACAAGTGAACATATGGCCATATGAGATAAACAGATCAAGGACTTAGTGGAAATGCTAAGTCCCTGAAATCAGCATTACCAAGTGCCTCACTTGGCAAGCTTGTGCTAGTCACCACACACATCACAAAAATACATGGGTTGCACCTCTGGAAAGATGGCAAAACCCTTAACAAAACATATGTAGAGCTCATGGGCATATCATGCACACAAAAATCATGGCAAAAATGACAAATATCTAAATGGAGGAGTAGATCTGACAATTATCTCAAGTAGCTCTCTACTAACAGCATTTCGGGCATCAAGATGAACTCAAATTAAAATGATGCAATGAGAAGAAATGATGTACTCTCCGAAACGAACATTTTGATATGCTATATGCATGAATCGGAGCTATGGATGCAAAGTTACGACACGATGAACATGGGCATATGAATCTGGGAATTTCGGGGACTTAGTGAAATTATACCTCCGAAAAAGTCAACGCGGGACGGAGGGATCCGGGACGGAGCGGTGCGGATCTGAGACGGGATGTGTTTGGACGGGGAAGTGGTGGATCTGATCCATCTTCCTCGGATCCAGCACGGGACGAGCTCCGGCGAACTCCTCGAGCTCCGGCGACGAAGGGGAGGCTGCGCGCGGAGGCCGGAGGTGACCGGACGGCGGCGTGCGGGCAAGGCGGCGGAGGAGGTCGACGCCGGCGAGCTAGGCGCGAGGCGGCGCGGGCTCACCGGAAGGGCGGCGGAGCTACGGGACTCCGGCGGCGGAGACGCGGAGTGGCGGCACTGGCGTACGGCGGCGGAGCGGGCCCGGCGACCGCGGGCGAAGGCGGCCGGCGGGGTTCGGGCGGAGTGCCCGCGAAGTGCGGCGGCGGCGAGATGGGTCGGGAGGGCCTCGCCCAGGCCCCGGCGGGCTTCGGCAGGTGGTGGGAGGCGCGGCTGAGGTGGCGCGGCGCGATTGGCGCGGGAGGCGGCGGCGGGTGACGTGGCAGGCCCTCATTGGCCGGAGTGAGGTGGAGGGCGCAGCGCACATGTCCGGCCGGCGTGGGAGGAATTGTCCGGCGGCGCGCGAAGGAGGAGGTTAGGGTTTCATCTGCGCGCAAATTCCGGGAGGGACACATATTTATAGGTAGAGGGAGCTAGGAGAGTCCAAATGAGGTGCGGTTTTCGGCCACGCGATCGTGATCGAACGACCGAGATGATGGAGGAGGTTTAGGTGGGTTTTGGGCCACTTTGGAAGGGTGTTGGGCTGCAACACACACGAGGCCTTTTCGGTCCCTCGGTTAACCGTTGGAGCATCAAACGAAGTCCAAATGGTACGGAACTTGACAGGTGGTCTACCGGTAGTAAACCAAGGCCGCATGACAAGTCTCGGTCCAATCCGGAAATGTTTAATCCCCACACACGAAAGAAAGGTAGAAATGACCACCGGAGGAGAACGAAGCGCCGGAATGCAAAACGGACAACGGGGAAAAAGCTCGGATGCATGGTACGAACATGTATGCAAATGAAATGAACATGATGACATGATATGCAAATGCATGACACGCAAGCAATGATAAGGCAACAACGCCGAATAACTGCACGACACCTGGCACATCGGTCTCGGGGCGTTACAACACTCCACCACTACGAGAGGATCTCGTCCCGAGATCTAGAATTGCACCGGAGGGAACAACGCAAGAGAAAAGAGGAGAGGTAAAACTAAGTTGCTTCTTTGACAAACAAGTGAAACCAAAATAGCCTTGAGAGGTTGAAAAAAAATCAAGAAAAGAATACAACGAAGGTGAACAAAGTTGAAAACACTCCGTTAGCAAGGAGGTACAAAGAACATTGCGAAAAACCTTGAGGTTGAAGGGCAAGATATATATTGAAAGCACTCCGGTTAAGAAGTTACGCAAGAGTTGATACGGTGAAAAGAACTTGAGCAAAAAGGACAGAACACTCCGAATAAATGGATAATCATGAAAAGAACATGATCCAAGATGATGAGAGAAAAGAGCAACATCACAATGGCTCCGAAACAAAAGAATAGAAGTTGTGTCGACGGAACAAAAGAACGGAGAAGAAAACAACATCTTCTACCTCCAATGAGCTTGAAAAGCATCTTAAAGAGAAGGGTCACACGGAGTTGTTGGAACAATCCACAACGAAAAGAATAAACTTGATATGGTCTTATGGAAAACATCTCAAAACTGAGGTGAAATTCTGCCACTAACGGGAAAAAGAATTGGGTTGATAAGAACGAGGGGACGAGAAAGTATATCGTACCGGAAAGGATAAATGGAGAACTTGGATCATTTATAAGCACCATAATAACAACCATCCTTAGGGAAGGCTTAAGGTGAAATATAACCCAAGATACTCCAATGACGAGATTGATGGATTTGAAATATCTCATTCATGACAACATGTGAATCAAGAAACATGAATTCAAATTATCAAGAATGACATAATACCATCTCCAATGATACGGAAGAAAGAATTGCACTCCGGATTGCAAGATGAGAATGCTTGAGCTCCTTAGAAAAGAATCTTGATGAAAACTTCGAGAAGGGATTAAATCCTTGATGAATCCATCATGTAGAACCTTCATGAAGAACTCTGGTAATAAAAGAATGATCCAAAATAATTGAATGATGAAAAGAATAAGATTTAAGCCTCACAATGGTTTAGATAGAGAACTCCGTGATAATATAATTGAAAGAGGTTGGAACTCCGGGCAAAAAGAGAACACAAGGCATCTCGAACTGAGAGTATGATATGATGAACCACTCCGGAAAAGGGATTAAGCACTTGGATGAAACAAGAATAAGAATTACATTATGCTTATCCTTCACCAATTAAATTGATGACAATCAATGGATTTGGCATACTACTTATTCTCGTATCAAGGATTAAGAGAGATATAACATAAACTTGAGAATGTCTCGACGAATCCACCGGTAGGATTGAAAACAACAAATGAATTGATATGATAACAAGGTAAGAAGAATCTTGAACGAACCACCGTAAGAATTGAAAATGAACGAAGAAGAAAAATAAAGAAGCACCGGGAAGAATTAGAGAACAAATGATGATACTTGAGGGGAATTTACATAAAAGAGAACGAAGAGATCACGAGCCGATTAAAGATCACTTGAGCGAAACACCGGTAAAATTAGGAGGGTGAGAGCTGAAATCTAGAATTAATAAATCTTAGATGATGGGCTCCGGATAAACAAACTAAGAAGACTCTTGAACTACTCCGGATAGGTGAAAAGAATTCTCACAATCGAAATCAATTATGAGAGGAAGGCAACAAGCTAGAATCATGAATCTTCACGAGAACGGATATGATTGAAGAGAAAATTATTCCTTGGTCCTTAAATGTTGAGAATGACGACGAGAAACACCACCAAGAATTATTTAGACACTCCGGAAGAATCAAAACGAAGAGGTTGAGCCAACGATGAAAAGAATTTGACAGATCTTGGAGAAAAGCATTTGACTGATGATAAATCATTCTTACGTCAAACTTCAAAAGGAAATTTGAGGATAGCTCCAGGAAAATAAGAAGAGTCAGGTAAGATCCTAGGAAAAGACCTGTGGGTTGGGGCCCACTCAAAAGAAAACACAGTTGAATGATTTGAAAGAGAGATTGCACCGGTTGAATTAAATGGCTAGAATGAGATAACAATCTCGAAAGAGCTTGAAAGGATTACGAAAGCAGAGTGGAAACACGAATCTTCTGAGATATCTTGAGCACTCCGGAACAATAGAATAGCGAGAAGTGAAAGAATATGAGGAGCACCGGCATGATAGGGTATTTAAAACGAGGAGAAAGATATGATCAATAACGCTTGAATTTAAACTGCCGGAGAAGAAAAAATGAGTAAAGGGTGACGAACTTGAAGCTCCGTTAGAATCTTCATGAGAATCACCGGATACGAACATTGATGGAAAATAATGGAGAGACTTCACACCAATAAGATGGTACTTGATTAAGAAATCTTATTCCTCGAAGAAAGAGGGTGGGTGGGTGGGAAAAACAAAGGCAACTTGGAGACGGATGAAACGAACGCCGTTGAGAAGAAGTGATAATTGATCTTGCGGAAATTGAAATGGTCGGATCCACTAGAAGAGAAGCACACCGGTTGAAAAGGATTGACATGACAGTCTCGATGATCGAGAAGGGTTAGTACTCACATCGGGGTATGAGAACACCGCTTAGGAAAAGGCATGGAATCAACATTTGACATTGAAGCAACTCGAATACCACAACTCAAAACAAAGCAAAGGATTGGCTTGCAGAATAAGCGGAACAAACATATGATAGATATTTCGTCCGAAGTTTTCGGGGTGGGGCCTACACGGGCTCGATCGTACAACACCATCCTGTACAAGGCAGTGCACATGACATACGAAGCGTCCCGAGTCGGCATAGCCAAGGACTCTTTAAGACACAACGAGACCACTTTAAAAACCAACCGTGAATAGGCGGACCACTAGACGTCGAACCCCAATTTCATATCATACATTTGTCGGAAAGATATCCTAAGAGCTACTTGAATTCCCACCTATGAAACTCCCGAACCTTTCCGGTTATGCAATCAGGTGTTGGGGATATAGGGGAAGCATAATATCTCACCCAAATCTAGCAAATCCTACATCCAGCTGCATCCATCCTTCAACACATAACCAAGAAATCATCTACCTCAACCTTCGAAAAGCATCCGTTATACAAGTTATGGTGATACTCCCGAACTCCCGCCCCAGTACTGGGTGGCGTCGAGGTTATCTCACCAACGAACTACATAAAAGAGATTTTCGATGTCGGCGTACTAGACTCAGGTATTCCAGAACTGCAACGATAAAATTATGACGACAACACCTCAGAGCTCAACTCCCCGGGACACTTCCACAAAACCCCTGACAGGAGGCACCAAGACAATTTTCTCATCACAAAACCATCGGAACGATTCCAAGATACCTGCGTGATCCTAAATTTTTTTTTAGTGAAATTTGAGAAGAGAAGAGTCAAAACTCTACGTCAGGATGCCTTACCAGAGCGATGAGGAGACTGGGGAGTAAAAAGAATTCCTAACTCTCCGATATATAATTCCTAAATGACTCAAAACATTTTTCTAGACACAACTCGGCCGCTAACAACGATCAAGCAATGGGGCTCCTAAGGTCGGGAAGGCTCTGATTACCAACTTGTAACGCCCTCGATGCGGCTATATCTCCCACGTGTCGAAGCACGACTTAGAGGCATAACCACATTGAAAGCAATGTCACAAGTGAGGTAATATTCACACAACCCATGTAATACATAAGGGAAAGAGATACATAGCTGACTTACAATCGCCACTTCACACAAATACATGAATAAAGCATTACATCATCCAAATACAATCAGGGCCCGACTACGGAACCAAAATAAAAGAAGAACCCCAAATGCGACAAAGGTCCCCGATCGACCCCAACTGGGCTCCACTACTGATCAACTAGAACGAAGCAACGCATAGGACAAGATCTTCATCGAGCTCCTCCTGAGCTGGGTTGCGTCATCTGCACGAACTCGTCGGCACCTGCAAGCTGGTTTTTGAAGTATCTGTGAGCCACGGGGACTCAGCAATCTCACACCCACGCGATCAAGACTATTTAAGCTTATGGGTAAGGTAAAGGTATGAGGTGGAGCTGCAACAAGCGACTAGCATATATGGTGGCTAAACATACACAAAAGAGAGCGAGAAGAGAAGGCAAAGCACGATCGAACAACTATGATCAAGAAGTGATCCTAGAACAACCTACGTCAAGCATAACTCCAACACCGTGTTCACTTCCCGGACACCGCCGGAAGAGACCATCACGGTTACACACGCAGTTGACTCATTTTAATTAAGTTAAGGTTCAAGTTATCTACAACCGGACATTAACAAATTCCCATCTGCCCATAACCGCGGGCATGGCTTTCGAAAGTTCAAATCCCTGCAGGGGGTGTCCCAACTTAGCCCATGACAAGCTCTCACGGTCAACGAAGGAATAGACCTCCTCCCGAGACATTCCGATCAGACTCGGTATCCCGGTTCTACAAGACATCCTCGACAATGGTAAAACAAGTCCAACAAGACCACCCGATGAGCCGACATCCCGATAGGAGCTGCACATATCTCGTTCTCAGGGCAACACCGGATAAGCAATCCGTACAACTAAAACCAGCCCTCGAGTTTCCCCAAGGTGGCGCTGCAAGGAAGATGTTTACCACAAAGAGAAATCCTCCTTACTCTTACGCAATGAGCATGGAGTTCAAATTGAACTCCATGGGAGGAGGGGACTCTCGTCTTCTCTTCAGAGACAGATGGTGGAGCTTCCCGGCAGCTTCGGCGCCTGCCGTGGCATCAAGGGCTCCGGGGGAGATGAAATCTGCGAGGAGCTCGAGCCAGAATGGGAGCTGGACTCCGCCTCCGTGACCACCGGCCATTTGGCAGAAGGTGCCTTGGCCTGAGCAAGGCGAGGGGATTGGTGACATGCCACCTCGGCCTTGGAAGACTTGGTGGAGATATTCTTCACCTTCTTGGTGGGAGGAGTCAGGTTGGAGGTCGCCGCTCCTCGGCCGGCGGCGCGCCTACGGGTACGCTGGTCTGGGTTCGGTGCGGGGGCTTGTGGCCCTGCCGCAAGACATTCCTCTTCAGGGGCCGCTGTCGTGCCCTCCTCCCGCTCGCCCCCTCTCCCTCCTAGAGCTCCGTTGGTGCCGTGGCTAGAGCATCTAGCCCGTCAAAGTTACCCTGGCAAGCTCTCACCCGGCAGTATCCTCCGTGGCTTGTGCCTCGCTGCCGCTCTAGGAAGAGCTCCTGTTCCCAGCCTTCCCTTTGCCTTTCCCAGCCTTTGCGGCCTTCTCCATCTCTGCGCGCTAGACATCTTTGTCCTCCATGACCCTCTTCAGAATGTACGCTACCTCCGCAGCAGAGGTGCATTTATACATTCCCTCTTCGGCCCTGGTGGCCTTCTCCACCAAGGTGCTCGACTACTGGAGCTCTTCATCAAGGGAAGGGAGCTGCCAAGTGCCCGATACTCCCTTAGCGTTGCAATCCGGCATCCACTTCAGTATCTGATCACGGGCAGAGTTGTTGTTCAGGGGAACGACGGTTGCCGGGAGCTTGAACATCTCGAAGCGACCAAATAGCTGGTCGCACAACCAAGCATGGCCATAAACTGACAAGTTATTGGCCAGCCCTGGCAGCACTCTCATCTTATCCGTGGTGCCGCCATACAACCATGCAGGCCTATCCCTCTCCTGCAGCGGTGAGATGCGGCAGAGAAGGAAATCTGCCCCCACATGATCGATGGTTAACCCGACAGCTGCCAGGCAGATGATCCTATTAATTCCCGAGTGCAAGCTGTCCTTGGAAAGGCCCTTGGCGCTCCAATCCTTGCCGCGCTCAACACACTCTTGCCGCGCTTCACAAAACTCAGGGGCTTCTTTGTCCTGGATCAAACACCAATCCCCTCTCCATTCATCCCACCTCTCGCGTTGGTACCTTGGAAGGTAATTCTTCTTCGACCGGGGTATCCAACTGATGATCCCAGAATGGTTAACTTTGCTCTCCACCTGCAGGACAAGTAATATCGGAATAAATCCACATTGGGCTTCACCCCGGCGAAGTTCTCACACAAGTGCGTGAAGATGGCCATGGTCGCTATTGCATTCAGCGTGAAATCAAGGAGGTGAAATCCGTAGATGTTCATGATTGCCTCAAAGAACTCAAAAAAAGGAGGACACAAACCACAAATGAAATAAGCGGCGAAGAACCAATACGAATCGAGGGGATTCATCTTGCCCACTTTGTAGACCACAGGTGCTCCATGACCTTTCTCAACGGGCCACCCCCATAGGTACTGGTACTTCTCCTGAAGGACGGGGCCACTCAAGGTGGATGGAACAAAGACAACGTCTTCGCTCCGCTTCTTGTTCAGCTCCGCCGACCTTTTGTTCCCATCAGCGGTGGGCTCCTTCGTCGCGGTCGTCGACTTCTTCTTGTCCGCGGGTCTCTTCCCCATCACTACAGCAACGCGAGAAGGATTCGTTGGAGAGGATGGAAGCGGAAGGAGAAGCAAGATGGGGAACTGTCGCTAGGCTTCCGGAGGAAGAAGACGGGGGAGCGGGGTGAGAAACAGATGAACCGCTCCAATTTGCCCTACTCTTAATAGGGGGAAAGTGGGACAGAGGCGCGATGCTTCAAAAAGTTACCATTTTACCATAACTACAACCGCCCCATGACCCTACGATGCGCAGTAATTGCGCGAGGTGAACGTTGGATTGACTAGTCATTGTGGCAAACTGTCATAGCCCTCTCCCGCCACATGTCCGCGCACTATTTGGAGCCTAACCCAACGTGCCACGCGACACGTATGACTCAGGCCCGGGGGCTTATGTCGGGGAAAATATATAGGGGCAGACACTTTCCCCTGACTCGTGCACAGACAAGCCAGGGACAAATCAGAGATTGAAGGACCAAGAGATTTGAAGAACCAACATGCAGCTTAGAGGGACTAAGATTGAGCCTAAGGAGCAAGATATCGACAAGAGAAGGGCCTCCTTTTCCAGGCAGGCGAGCCCGGCAAGGGGCGAGGCCACCACCAGAAGCAAGCAACCAAGACTCCCCTGCAGATCCTGCCGGGGCTCGCGGGGGCAGAACCACCCCACTAACCACTCAAGCACGACTCACGTCGTCAATTAGTGTGGTGTCAAGCCGCAAGATGATTAAGTGGCAGCCATTCGCCACATGGCAGCCATTTCCTACAGAGAAGCCTACAGAGGACACCCGTCCTATGACGTGTCAAGAGAGCAGGTGCAGAGCTGGCGAGACAGCCTGGCAGGCCTTATTGGGCGACCAGTGATGTGACACTCAGCGGTGCTTTTAATGCACCATGTCAGCCTGCAGAGTTAGGTATGATAGCACTGTTCGCTATCATATCAGTGGATAATGACCACTTTGCCATTGTGGTGACCCCTTAATCTATAAGAGGAGGCCCATGGCACTCGTAAGAGGGGTTAGAGGGTTGGAAAGTGGACAACCCCAGGCCACCACACGCACGTAGTCGCTGCGCCCACAAGGCAAACCTTGCCGGGCAAGTGTACTACGCACCATCGCATTCATTCTCCCATCAATCCACTAAAGCAGGGGTAGGGTCTTACGACTCACGGCATCCTGAACCTGGGTAAATCGCTTGTGTGCTCTCTGCCACGTGGCTGTATGCTGGTCGGCTCTTTGTGCAATGCGTCGTCCCCCTGCCGAACCAACAAGGGGCCACGCGTTCCCATAGGTGGCCGCGGAAATCCCGCGACAATATATATGGCCAACATCATAGAGCCAGCAGTTTAGTTGCCAAAGAATTTCAGGGTGCTTAGTTTTATTTGAGGGGTGTGTTGTGCTAGACACCATTATTGTGACTCAAATCTCTTTTGCCATGTTATAATGACATAAATACCTATGGACTAACATGCCAGCTCTCCCTCTTTCTCACAACGGTACAATAAAAGTGTGGGGCCTACTTGATCCCAACAGCGTTCTTATGTTCCTGTAAAATTATTCGCTTGGATACTCCTGACAAACAGGGCCACACTTATCATTGTGAGATAGAGATAATTGATATGTGGGCTAGGCTTATTTTTGTCATATAACATGGTCAACGGGTTTGACGTGAACATAACAATGTCTAATGGCATTTTTGAGCAAACATCTAACAGAACAATGGCATTTTTGAGATATCTAATTGCAGTTTTGAGCAAGCATCTCATGGATCGATGGCATTTTTGAGTAGTTGTAACTTCTAATGGCAAAACTGAGTAGTGAGACACAATTAGTAGCATAAATAATAAAAACCCAAGAATTAAATAGGTATGCTAATTTCTTTAATAGAATTTAGCACCCCATCTAAGCACGTACTAGCTTTTTTAATAGTACTATATGCATAATTTGGCAACGAGCGCTCTCTATATGTATCACCTTTTTTCTTTAATTTCATATTGTTAGTTTTGCTCCATGGCGCAATCCATCGATACTACTACTGTACAAAAGTATACATTTAAAAGGCTAGAAGGCGGGCCAGTCTCGCTTTGTCGGTTTCATGAGAGGCGAGGCCTTGTGATTTGACTGCTCGTATAAATGTTGACGACGACCTGAGGAGGAGCAAAGAACCGTGCGGTATACTCAAGTTTTCCACTGGAGTACTAGTACAACGGAGGAGCACAAAACACGGCAGCCCAGTGCGATATGGCGATAACAAATGATCTAATTTGCTAGTCATCGATCCCATGACGCTGCTCATCGTTAGCATTGTTCTATTCATGCCTCACAGAGAACGCGACACTTGCGGCGAAACACCCGAAACAAAAGAAGAAGCACAGGAGCAAAAGAAGAAGGAAGATTACCCC
>NC_041392.1:357148585-357154902 GCF_002162155.2 Triticum dicoccoides
AAAAAGAAGGAAGGCGCTGCTCTCTACAACATGAAGGGTTGCTGGCCGTGGAGTCATAACTACTTATTCATCACCTCCATGACCTCCATCTCCTCCGCCATCTTCTTCATTCTGTCCATGATGCAAGATTTCTCGACACGAGCCTTCATCAACTGTTCCACGGTCGCATTACGTACCTTGACAATAGCCGGGTGCTCGATGCGGAGCTTCGCCAACTCCTCCTTCTGTTCCATGATGAGGGCCTGTAGCATCATCATCAAGGAACTACTCTTCTCATGCAGCTTCTTCCAGCCAGTGTTCTCCTCCTTCAGCAGGTCGAGCTTGTTGCAGAGCTTCGCCTTGTCCGCCTGAAGTTGCAGGATTTCGCCGGCGCCTTCTTATCCGAAGCAATGCTCTTCTTTAGCAGCATCACCAAGTCATCGGTCAACTCCCCCTGCTCATTGTGCTTAGCGGGCATGTTGTTGAGGCTCTCCTTCAGCAGCTCCACCAAGTCGTCGATGAACTCCTCTTGCTTATCGAGCTGATCGGGCATGTCGTCCTGGGATAACGACTCCGGCGGTGCCAGCTCGGCATGTTCACCTCCGCGGCTAGGGTGCTCCTAGGAGCTCTCGCCTCCGCGGCTAGAGCGCTCCCGGGAGCACTCGCCTCCATGGCTAGGGCGCTCTTGGGAGCCCTCGCCTGCCCGTGAGAGATCGTTCGAGGTCTTTGCCAGGCGACGAGCCCTCTCTTTTTTATTTCGCGGCCTTGGTTGCCGCTCCCTTGTTACGAGTAGTTCTCGACCTAGAGCTTTGCACACCGGCCATGGCAAGGACAGACGAACAGGAAAGACTTGTGAGGAGGAAGAGGTAGAGTGATTTCCGGCTAGGTACTAGTTCCCCTTTTTATAACCTAGTACTAGCACTAGTACTAAAACCTGCATAGTGGGAACACGTTAGTGGGAACACGTTCAGGTTTCATACATGTACTAGGTGTGAGCAGGTTTGCACTTAATTATACTATACACTTTGGAATGTGAAGGGAACAAGCTAAAGATTAATTGATGATTTTGGTTTCGAGGCCCGAAACGGCTCCCGATGAGTTTCCTGGAACACAAATTTCAAGTACTACTGCTCAAATGCGGTCGCACAAGTCAGTGATGTAACTGGTCGTACATGTCAAACCAAGCTGATGTGTGTCGCGGGTCCGACTGGCCGTCTATTGGTGTGACCAACCGTAAGTATTACGCGATGGAGACTTCTGGTTGTGGCTTTGGGTGATTGTCACGACCAAGCATTCAAAAACTAGTGATAAATCAATTACCATCTTTTTTCAAATGACCAAGTATTTTCACAGGAATACAATACATATAGATGGAATGATTGTCACGACTGCAAACCGCCATGGCGCCGCAAGTTCACTACAGCAACAACCGAGCAGGTCACTGCATCGCTGGCAGGGAAGGAGGGCATCTCACCTCGCCTATGATGCATGCCCAGTGGCGCCGCTGCCGCTGGTCCTACGATTTGGCTTCTCCTACCGCCCATTTGAACAGTTACACCCGCTGCTCATGCCATTCCGCAGACATGCACGTTCTTTCCTCCGCAGTTGACTCCGTGAATATGATCTCTACCATTAGCACTAGCTCAAAATCAACGCGACGCTGCCAGATGCTGACATCCTTCAACATATCTCCCCCGAGATCAACTAGCGCCTCCACCTTCTGCTGCGCCAGGTGTAGCTCCTTCAAACTTCTCTCCAATCGATGCGATGCTTCCTCGATCCGATTTGCCCTTGCTGCCCAGCACCTGAAACGCAGCCCTGGCATGTCCTCCGGCGCCACCAATCTATGATTGCAGAGCAATGGATACCCTCTAAAACACATGTGGGTTTCACTCAAAGGCGGCAGTGCTACGGGCCGCAGCGAGAGGGCAGCCCACGGGATCCTGGGATCCAAGGGATTATCCATGGCGGGATCCGGTGGGTGAGGCGGGGAGGCGAGCCTAGGCGCTGGGAGAGCCCTACGAGGCTAAGATAAAGTTAGTAATACTCCACTCCATCCATATTTAAATACAAAGGCCACCAACAGTAGCCTAGACAAATATTGATCATGCGGCTTGCGTCCTAGTTTATGGCCACTTTTTTGTTCCACTTTTTATGACATGCATAAATATCATGTTACTTAAAATATTGTCAAAAATTGGCACAAAATATGAAGGGGACCAATGGAAGTAGCAACCCACGATTTAACTACTCGCATGCACGCAGTGGCGTAGTAATGTCTTTCTCAACTACTTCCTCCCTCACGTCCACTCAATTTGCATGCGCTGTATTAATTGACCATCAATGGTGTGAAGGACTTTACACGCATCAAATTATCACATGGGGTGGATCTTCATACAAAAATGCGTCCCACCGTGTACCCACATGTGCGTGCGAGGGGTTGAGTGTGTGCATGCACATCTTCGCTTCGTGCATGTACTACCAATGTGCATGAGAGAGGACGAGTACGTTCTTCTGGAACCAGCAGCACGTCATTGTGATCAATCCACACAAGAAGGGGGAGACAATGCCTTCACATGTTCCATGTGGCTTCATGAACTAAAAAAGGGAGAGACACTATGTACCGTGCCATTGGAATTCCAATTTACATGTTTTGCACATACTAGAAGTACTAGTAAGGTACACGTGCATTGCACGCATCAAATTTTGCAACCAAATTATGAATAAATACCAAACTATAGCATGTAGGCTTTGAGTCATATATGCATGACGTAGATGTTCGTTTAATTCTTATAGTTCATCTCATTCAAAACCAATTAGTTTTTACAAAATAGTTAATCTATTTTATGATTCATGGATTTGTGTGTTGTAAAGCATAAAATAAAAACAAATAATGGCAATTCAACTAGAAAAAAGTTTGGGCAGTTATGATATGGAAGATTCTAGAACAAAGGAGAAGCACTTGTGTTTTGAGGTTTGTGCATTATGCCTAAGTTCAACCATGGAGTCTTCTAGATTGTACATGTGGCAAAATCTGGTGGGGGCTGGAAGATGATGCGAGGGGCCAAGTGGAGGGAGACTATGAAGGAGTGCACAAGTGAGAGATCGATATTTAAAGAGAGGAGGCGAGAACGTGCACGGTTGCGTGCAGTGGCGGAGCCATTAAAAATAATTGAGCTAGGGGCCAAGCATTGCTAATCCTTTACGAGGAGGGCCAATTCATCAACTTAAATCATTTTACCAGCAATTGATCTACTAATCACATTCATATTAGGCTCAATGTATAGTGACGTTAGGGGGGCAAGGTCCTTGCTGCCCCCTGTCTTCGCCACTGTGCGCGCGTCTAAGAGATGAAGCGGAAGGCATGGATGATGAGAAGGGGATGTTGGATATATAATTAATGTGGGTGTATTATCTATGTAATCCTATATAGAGAGGTATAGATTGATCGATGTGTACGTGGGAAAGATGGTGAGACCTCACTAGATATATAGATCGATGGGTTTGTGTGGAAAACTAGGAAAGACCTAGCTACATATAGACACACATAGAGGAACATCGATCGTTGCGCATGCACGTGAGAGATAAAGAATGCCTGAAATGATGAAGAGGGGGAGGTGTGTGTGTGCATGCATGAGAGACCGACCTGAAGAAAGAGATTGCATTTGTGCGATGGATAATGCCGAGTGGTAGTGTGTGTGCATGCATGCATGAGAGAAAGTTAGTGGTACAACTATAAAGAGAAGACGACTGTGTGGGTGTAAAAGACTAGGTGAGGTCATAATCAATGTAAAGTTGAATTCAAATATTTGAATAAGACATTGTGATGTTTGAAACCCATGCATGCATAAATATAATTGAGATATGCGCGGTGTGGTTTGGAAACGGGCATGCTATACTGTATACACATTGAACAAGGTCAGGTTGATTTGAATTTGAGATACCGATGGCAGACATCGTTTGGCCACATTGCATCCGTGCATGGACACACTATTCTAATTGGAGATGATGGGTGGCTTTCGCATCACATATCTATATCTATACCCCTATATATTATATATTATATTTTATATAGTGTGCGAATAACTTTGATATTGAAACATGGTCGTTTATGAAGCCAATCCAACGATGCAGAGATGGCAAATCCGAGCATAACTGGCCGTTGGATATCATCTACATTCCACCAGATTTTGCCACATGTACAATCTAGAAGACTCCATGGTTGAACTTAAGCATAATGCACAAACCTCAAAACATGCAAGCAGTTCTCCTTTGTTCTAGAATCTTCCGTATCATAATTGCCCAAAACAATTTCTACATGAATTGCCCTTATTTGTTTTTTACTTTATGCTTTACAACGCACAATTCCGTGAATCTTAAAATAGATTAGCTTTTTTATAAAAACTAAATGATTTTGAATGAGATGAACTATAAGAATTAAACGAGCATCTAGGTCATGCATATATGATTCAAAGCTTACATGCTATATTGTGGTATTTAACCATAATTTGGTTGCCAAATCTCATGCATGCAATGCAGGTGTACCTTACTAGTCTAAATGATGTTTGTGGGTGTGTTGTGCGTGTTAAACACATTGTGCGTAGTATCATACATGGTTTAGATTCCGAACATCTAGCTAGAGCATACATGTACTATGATTTGAATTCAACATAAAATGGATATATATATTTGAATTTGAGATCGTGTGTACATGTAGTTCGTATTTATATAGGAATTTACTACTCCTATATTCATGTCATGTGTTGTGAAGATAATATTTAGATGGTTGTATAACTAACCTGAGTACAATCCCATTCAAACAGGGAAAATGTACTCAAATTTAGTCCATATGCTAGACAACACGAATTGTTTTTTTATTGTTGAGGGAAGTGCAAATTGATTTGGTATTGTACATGTTATGTTCATTGTCCCAATTTTTTTAGTTTTGTTGTTGTTGTATTTGAATGCATTTCTATTAATATAGTAAAACGGGGCATGGCCCTGTCTAGTGATGAGGTGCAAATTGTCTTTTTTTGTACACGTTAAGCTTGTTCTCCCGAAATTTCAAGCCGTGCCTTGTTATGTCGAAATTTCAAGCTAGCATCTCTGTCTATCATGCTGTGAAACTCCTGCCTCTTCAACCCGCGCCTTGTTACCCTGAAATATTAAAGATATATCTTTGTCTCGTTGTGCTCCGAAAACTCCCTCCATCTCAACCTGCGCCTTGTTATCCCAAAATTACAACGCGCGCGAAAACTCCCACCTCCTGCAAAATCCTAACACGTGAAATGCTCGTGATACCCCTAAACCGAAAGAACCGCCTAGCTCAAATCGGTGGGGGTACTTTCGTAACTTACCCCACATTTCGGACAAGCGTGTCCCTAATCCATGGTCCCCCCTTCCCATCCCATCCGCCCACCCATTCGTAAACCGAGGCCGCGAAAAACCATCGAAGCCCCACACCCTCCTCCGTCCGCCACCCAGCCGGAGCCTCTTCCTCGATGATGTCGTCCACATCAACACCTCGACGTCTCTCATCCACCGCACCAGATGAGTATCCATCACCGATCTCATCATCCCGTCGGTTCAGCCACCCCTTCCTCCACCTCGAAGGAGCTACCCTGATGTTCCCCTCATCTTTCGCTCCACCTCCATTCCCACACTCCCATCTTCACCTGCACCACTGGAAGAGCAGCATCATCACCGATTCCTCGGATGAAGCTGAGGCCTAATCGGCGCCACCAAAGAGGTTCTACCCTAATCGCCGCATTTTCTTCTTGATTCGATCTCACGCTGCTGCCGGCGCTCGGTCCCGAGCCGACATGGCATGGCTCCATCCACAACGGCGTCGCTGGCCACTTCCTACACGGCGTCGCTCCCTCCGCGGTGACGTCCACATCAGTATGAGCTGCTCCTGCTTTGGCTCTTGCTCGCGCTACTGCTCTGCTCTTGCTCTCGGTCCCCTGTCTGGTCTGCTCTTGCTCGCGCTGCTGGTCTCGCTCTTGCTCTTGCTTGCGCTGCTGCTCTCGCTCTTACTCTTTCTTGCGCTGTTGCTCTCGTTCTTGCTCTTGCTTGCACCGCTGATCCAATTTAGCTACACTTCAGTCGACTAAATCGACTTTTGGGACAGTCAATTTTCAGGGGGTGGGGGGGCTCACCGGAGTTAAGGAAGAACCAGCCGCAGTGGGGAGGGAGCTCACCGGAGAGGTACCCCACTATCTATCTTAGGGTTCAGGGTGGGGGCGGTGGTCACCGGCGGTGGAGGGAGCACGGTGGTGAGGCGGTGGCATGGGGATCGCCAGAGAAAAAGCTCGGCACAGGGGGGCCTAGAGGGATGG
>NC_041392.1:357155470-357190425 GCF_002162155.2 Triticum dicoccoides
TGGGGAGGGAGCTCACCGGAGAGGTACCCCACTATCTATCTTAGGGTTCAGGGTGGGGGCGGTGGTCACCGGCGGTGGAGGGAGCACGGTGGTGAGGCGGTGGCATGGGGATCGCCAGAGAAAAAGCTCGGCACAAGGGGGCCTAGAGGGATGGCCGGGCAGTGGCAGACCGGCGGTAGGGAGTGGTTTCGGGGTGGGCGGGGCGGCGAGGTCGTGCGGGAGCGCTGCCGGCCATGGACGGCTGGGTCCGGCGGTTTGGCCGGTGGTGGCTGGAGGCTCAGGGGGGTGGAGGTTGAAGATGAACTGCATACCCTTGATTTCATATCCAATGGCTGGACAATCGATTGGCAAGAGATGAAAAATTCAGTCGACTGACGTGTAGCCTCACCCTGCTGCTCTACTCTTGCGTGTGCTGCTGCTGCACGAGCAGCAGATCCTCCTCTCACTCGAGCCCCTGCAGCTGCTACCCGAGATGCTGCTACAGGACCAGCTGCCCTGGCTCTCGCATGCGCTATTGCTCTAGGCACTCCTACTGCTACTGCTTTTCTGCTACTAGTGAGTTTAGTTTCGACAGCAAAATTTAGTTTTGACACTTAAATTCAGTTTCGACAGTTAAATTCAGCTTCAACAGTTAAGTTTAGAGATGAGCGGCTGATATATTTTACATCTAGCACTTCGTGGTTATGTATTTTACGTCATCTATTGGAGATGCTATATATTAGAATTCCATTTAGGTTAACATTGTGTCTATTGTCCTGTTTCAGCCTCGCCGTCGTACAACTCAGGGGAGCTAGTCTAATGACGAAACCCTCCATCACAGCGGAGCAATACCCCGTGCTCCATCTCCAACCACCTAAGATCTTCTTCCCCTCCTCCGACAGCCAAATTAGCCGGAGCATCCTCACCGACCAATCCAATCACGCTGAGATCGACATGGCTTTGCCAAAGAGGTTGTACACTTGTTGCATCTCTTTTTTACTCTACATGTTTTAGAAGTAGCACAAAAACATTTTTGAGTGTAGGCTTTTCCCTGCTCATGCCTGCCTACTAGAATCGCCAGTGCTTGAAAGGAAAAGTGTAGGAAAAACATAGGAATCGGAAAGTTTCCTATGGTACTACTATTCATGCATTTGGTTCAAAGGAATGGAGCAAAGGAAAACTATAGGATTTGTTCCTTTAGTCTCTCCTTGAAAGAAAAACCATAGGAATTTTAATATCCACTTGTCCTCCTTTTCAAATTCCTATTCATGAAGCACAAGAGTAAAAGATAGTAACATAATAGCATTATAACCGTACATTTTCTTATGGTTTGACTTAATCTCACCATGCTTCTTTGCATCCTATGAACTTCCAATTCTTGTGAACCAAACACCCAGATTGGTAGAAATCCTGTGTTTTTAAATTCTCTCTTTTGCACGTGCATTCCTATCCCATTCCTGTGTATTACCTATCCCTGCATTGTTAGAATCCTCAAATTCAAACAAGCCCTTACACAATTACTTCTATTACATATATGTGTGAAATAAAACCTTGTGTGGTTTGTCCTGCTCCCGCTGCATTGTGTTCCACCCTAGCTCAGATGCTCCAACGATGGAAGGGTTCACCACAGCAGGGATCCGCTATCCAGACTGTCTTTCGCCACCTCAGATCTTCTTCCCCGCCGCCGGCGGCCACGACAACTACATTACCATCATCAACTGAGCAGATGACCTTGAGGACTACGCGGGTCCACAAGAGAGGTCACACTCTGTCGTGTCTGCTTAGATTAGGCATGCTTAATACAATGACATGCTACTTATTATCTTGTTCACCTATTAGACTCCAAGTCAGGTCCAAACTAATGTTCAAACTTGAGTTTTTAAATGGTTGTGGGGTACATATTGGGGAAGCAATCAATATTATATGTCTACTATCTGGTTAATCTCGGGTGTCTACTATGAGTTTCATGTTGGGTGGAAACAAACATTAAAGGAGCCATTATTTGTAGTTTTTAACTAAAGCTATTATCTACATGCTATCATTGGTTTTAGGTCTATGCATAGTTTGCTACCATCACTCTGGATTTGTGCATGCACTCCTTACATAATCTCACTATATTTTATTCCTATGCATGTCAGTAATTATACACAATGGAACTGAACATGTAGAGCAAAAGAGACGAGCTTTGCGCGACAATAAAATTTCATGCCGATGTCGCTCCATGGTGGGCGCAAAGGCAGCCTATCGGTATCAAAACCGGCGGATCTCGGGTAGGGGGTCCCGAACTGTGCGTCTAGGATCGATGGTAACAGGAGGCAGGGGACACGATGTTTACCCAGGTTCAGGCCCTCTTGATGGAGGTAATACCCTATGTCCTGCTTGATTGATATTGATGATATGAGTATTACAAGAGTTGATCTACCACAAGATCGTAGAGGGTAAAACCCTAGAAGCTAGCCTGTGGTATGATTGTTGTATATATCTAACGACTATCCTGGCCTCGGTTTATATAATGCACCAGAGGCCTAGGATAACAAGAGTCCTAGCCGAATACGTCGGTGGGGAGGAGTCCTTGTCTTGATCACCAAGTCTTGTGGAATCTTCCATGTATGCGGTAGCTGTCCGAACTAGCCCATGAGTATACGACCACGGGGGTCCTCGGCCCAATCTAACAGATCGGGAGACGACGTGGTGAGTACCCCCTAGTCCAGGACACTGTCAGTAGCCCCCTGAACCGGTCTTCAAGTTAGGGACGCTCCTCGATTCTTCTGAACTATTCTTCATCTTTGGTTGTCGGTCTTGAAAACTGGTTCAACAAATCTTCTCATCTTCGATCTTGAGGATCGCCGAAATGCATTCGACGAGTTTACACGTCGGGTATCCGAGGAGCCCCTTTAAGTTTCTGGCCTTTATCAATGCCTTGTTATTTTCATGCCACACCTCGGGTTTGAAGTTGTTCCCGGGAGGCAGTGTCCTCTTGTGTCCGAGCTCTAACGCCGGGCTGCATTCGAGGTATCTTTTGCAGCCGAGCACCAATGCCGGACTGCTTACGAGCTCCAACGCCGAAATGTATCCGAGCTCCAACGCCGGACTGTGTCCATGCTCCAACGCCGGACTATATCCAAGATGTCATAGATCATCTTGGTCCAAAAAAGTTGAAGGAGTTTAGCCGAGCTTAATGCTGGAAATTCCCTCTATGGAGCCAGCCACTAGCACCCGAGCTTTATGCCAGACTGCTTCCGAGGTATCTCGTGGTATTGTCAGTACGCCGAGTTGACGATACTGCCCAACCCGAGTACACCGAGTTGAAGCACCAATGTCGGTGTCAAAACCGGCGGAACTCGGGTAGGGGGTCCCGAACTATGCGTCTAGGATCGATGGTAACAGGAGGCAGGGGACACAATGTTTACCCTGGATTCGGGCCCTCTTGATGGAGGTAATACCCTACATCCTGCTTGATTGATATTGATGATATGAGTATTAGAAGAGTTGATCTACCACGAGATCGTAGAGGCTAAAACCCTAGAAGCTAGCCTTTGGTATTATTGTTGTATATATCTATCGACTAGCCTGGCCTCGGTTTATATAATGCACCAGAGGCCTAGGATAACAAGAGTCCTAGCCGAATACGCCGGTGGGGAGGAGTCCTTGTCTTGATCACCAAGTCTTGTGGAATCTTCCACCTATGCGGCAGCTGTCCGAACTGACCCATGAGTATACGGCCACGGGGGTCCTCGGCCCAATCTAACAGATTGGGAGACGACGTGGTTAGTACCCCTAGTCCAGGACACCGTCACAGCCCCCCTCCACCCATTTCGAATTGTAATCAAGAGGAAAAAAACTGTTCTAATGGGGATTCAGAAGGAGAAGACCACTCCTATTTACCCCATGAGGTCTTTGCTCTAACTTGGCATGCTGATGTTGGTAATATCATGCATATGGTGCCTTGCATTGCTTACTTTATACATCAAATATGCCATCTGCTTAGTATAGACATGCTTTGTGTGAATGCCATTTGTTACTTTCTTTATCGTATATGTGAATCATGCAATGCCATCTTGTTTAGCCAGGCATCATATATGTGAATTTTGCAATGCCACCCTGCTTAGCCAGTCATCTTATATGTGAATTATATCATGCCATCATTTTTTAATTATGTATTAAATTTGTCAACAATTTTAGTACATTCAATTACTCTTCCTGTGCATCAGCCATTCGACACGGTCATGGAAAAACTGGAGTGGAACAAGGTCTTCGGAGCAGACAATGCTATCTAACGAAGCGCATGTCTTGTTGGTTACGGATAGCTCCTTAGAGGAGGGTTCATAGATAGATGACCAGTTCTATTTCCCCTCGAGATGCATGCTCTAACTTGGTAGGGTTATATTGCTCATATCGTGCATATGATGTCTTGCATTGGCATGTCATTCGCTTAGTTTACATATGCTTTTTGTGAATGCCACCTGTTTAGTGTCTAATGACTATGTATGTGAATTTTGCAATGCCATCTTGTTGCAAGACATTATATATGTGAATTATGCAATGTTATCTTGTTGCAAGGCATTATGTATGTGAATTATGCAATGCCATGCTGTTTAGCCAAGCGTCATATATGTGAATTATATGATGTCGTCCATTTTTATTACTCATTGCATTTGTCGACAATGTTTGTATATTCAACTGCTCTTCCCGTGCATCAGCCATTTGAATTGGCGATGGAGAAATCTGGAGTGAAAACAATGTCTTCAAAGTAGACAATGCTACCTGCTGAAGCAGATATCTTGCTGGTTACACATAGCTCCTCAGAGGAGGACTCAGAGGCAGATATCTTGCTGGTTACACATAGCCCCCTGAGGTGTATGCTCAAACTCGGCAGGGTTATATTACTCATATCATGCATATGCTATCTTGCAATGCTTAGTTTTTACATCATATACACAATATTGAATGCCATCTCCTTAGTTGACACATCATATATGTGATTGCCCTCTGCTCACTTGCTTAGTATATATATCATATATTGGAATTATATCTTGCCATGATGTTTACATAGACAACATTTATCTGAATTATGGCATGCCAACCCATTTTCTAAAGACATAATATAGTTATATCATCTCATCCTGTTTACATAGTCATCATATTTTGATTTATGTCATTCTATCCTTGAATTATATCATGCCATCGTGTTTCCATCGATGGCATGTTTGTGAATTATGGCATGCCAACCACTTTAATAGACACATCGTATAGTTATATCATGTCATCCTATTTACATAGTCATCATATTTCAAAGTATGTCATTCTATCCTGTTTAGATAGCCATCATACATGTGAAATTGTGTCATGGTATCCTATTTAATTAACCATCATATATGTGAAATTATGTCATGCTATTCTGTTTGGTTAGACAACATAAATGTGAATTATTTCATGCCCCGTTTTCTTCCTTACGATCCATTGCACATGTCTATCTTAGAATGTCTGTACATTCAATTACTTTTCTTGCTTATCAAACATTTGAATTGGAGGGGGTGATGGCAGTATCTTGGGAGTAAAAACATGATCTTCAGAAAATATCATGCTACCTGTCGATGCAGATAGAACCACGGTTGTACTTGCCCAAGAACCAGCCCCATGACACATAACCCAGACTCACGCAAATTGTACCCCTACCCAGTTGGACAGAGAACCAGCTACACCCCTTCTAACCCCAACCCAGCAGATAGTAACCTAGTTCCAGTTGACACAGCACCGTCTCCACCATAGAGCACCCAAAGACGAGCAGTTAGTAAGGCAACTACAGTGCCCAAAGCACAAGGACCACCACTCCGAACCCCAAGTCAACTCTTAAAGCAGAAGAGGAATTGTTCTTAGGCCAGGTTCCGTAGCTATGCTTCATACACCTTTGCTATTGCATCATTGTATTTACTCATACCAACTAATTTTTAATTTGAAGGATGCAATTGAAACTCCAATGGCGCAACAGGTATGTTTTAAACCTGTTTCTTTAACATGTTTGTTGTTGTAACTTACTCTATGTTGATTTCAGTGTCAATTGAATAAACAATTATGTTCTCGTGCCATGCACATTAGAAGTGTTGTTATTGCTGTGTAGTTTCTCACACTTATATTCTGTCTGTGCTGCTTTGTCTTAGATAGATATGATTTGAACTATCTCTATCTTGATTTGCCAACATAAACTAGAATGATATAGAACATATAGCGACCATACTACATAGCTATATGTTTGTTTCATACTGTTATCCTGTCCACTTTATTATTGTACAACATGGTAAACTTGTGATGTGTCTATTAATTTCTCTTTTAGAATGCGGATAAAATATTGGAGAAGAGTACCCCGTTATGCAATGGTAAAGGAAGTAATGCAGATAAGGTCCACATAGTGAGACATCCTTGTTGGTCTCCAAGAAAGCTAATAAAAACTATATTGAAGACACCGAGACAACCCCAAAGTCCTGTCTTGATGTAGTGTCCGAGTTACTGGCCACTATTGCTGGCACTAGCTCTGTAAGCTCGCTGCCTGAATCAGTTCGGCTTCTTGAGTCTCAACTTCACTTTGAAAGACATCTATCAGATGTTCCTCTATAGGAAGCCGAAGGACTGAGGAAGTCCCTGCAGAATTCAGATGCATACTTTCTGGTGCAACAACAAGCGCTGGAGGATTTAAGCGCCAAACAAGAGAAAGTTAATAAGCTTGCTAGGCATCTTGCCAACATTATGGGTACCCAGGATATTGTTTCTTGAGCTCTTCTGAAGTGATTTTAGTTCCGGACTTGTTTTGCTGCGGTGTTTATTTGCACCGGTCGCCAACTTTGACAACCAGTGTATGTGATATGCTGCTTTGTTTCCTATATTTGCACTGGTGATAAACTTTGATGCCAAGTGGATGTAATATGTGTAATAGCCGTGGTAGCCTAGCATAAGTTGCTTGCCTATTTATTTCCTTGTTGTCTTGTTTATTTGTTTTCTTGTAGTCAGTGCAGTTCTTTTTCCGCGGTTTGCTAGTGGCCGCAATAACCCATGTTTTAAACTAGGCCACAATAACCATGGGCTACATATTTATTGTAGTGACCCTGGGCCTCCTACGAGCCATAGAAACAATGGGCCGTCTACGGGCCGTAGGAACAATGGGCCTTCTACGGGGTGTAGCATCAACGGGCCTCCTATGGGTCATATGATCGATTGTCCAAATATGGGCCAATAACAGACCACATTATGGGCCATAAATGGGCTAGAGTTGGAATCATCCGTTCATGGGCCGACCATAACGGGCCGTCGTTTATCATCTGTATTTGATGGCGCTATGAAAATGACCCAATGGATTAATGGGCCACAAGGGCCGACTGTAACCACGGGCAGAATTTGGCCCACAAGAAGAAAAGGCAAGTAACGGACCGTAAGTAACCGAATGCTGGAAATGAGTCCAAGAATAAATGGGCCCTGAGAAGGCCGAAAGATGACATGGGCTGGAAACGGCCCAATGGAATAATGGGCCGTTAATGGGTATAAAGCGATACACTGTTCATTACGGGCCAGTTTCACCATGGGCCGTTAATGGGCCAAGAGTTACGAAGGGCGTCATATGGGCTGGAAGACATCATGGGCCATACATGGGCCAGAAGTTACAACAGGTTGAAATCATATTGGGCGGCCCAGGTGACACTACTGGGCCTAATTCGGATAGGCCGTAACGGGGCCTGAGTTAGTGTGATGTAAATGGGCTATATACGATCATGCCGTTAACAGGCTTTCCGTGGGCCGACCCGCTACCTTTTGACCAAGTTAAACGGGTCGGCCTTTTCACAAGAATGGGCCTCTGTTGGGACATGCCACATGTCGATGTATCATAGGCGCCTTCGGTCCAATGAGTGGATGACATATGTCCCAATGGCGAGCAGACACGTGTTTCCTCTAGCCAATGATGATTTTACACATGGAAAACCCCCATTAGTCCGGCCTGTTGACGGGTTATCAGATCTAAACCGGAACCCGATAGCTTAACGGTGACTTGTTACAGTGGATGCCATGTGTCGGTTACCCTTGACGAAAGCATTTCCATGACGCACCATTTATCGTCATGGAAGTGGACACTTCTGTGATGATAATTTTGGTATTGTCATGGAACACTTCTACGATAACACATGTATGATTGTCTTGATTTTGTCATAAAATCTTCATGGATGTACATGCATGACAAAAAACGTGACCTACTATGACAAACATGTATCATCATGGAAGTGTAATTTTTTTGTAGTGATCTTCATCACACAAAATATTCAAATCATGCACAACCCCGATGACAAGCCAAGCAATTGTTTCATACTTTTGATGTTCTCAATTTTTTTAACTTTCACGCAATACATGAGCATGAGCCATGGACATAGCACTATAGGTGGAATAGAAGGTGGTTGTGGAGAAGACAAAACGAACGAGATAGTCTCACATCAACTAGGCGTATCAACGGGCTATGGAGATGCCCATCAATAGATATCAATGTGAGTGAGTAGGGATTGCTATGCAACGGATGCACTAGAGCTATAAGTGTATGAAATCTCAAAAAGAAACTAAGTGGGTGTGCATCCAACTTCCTTGCTTACGAAGACCTAGGGCAATTTGAGGACGCCCATCATTGGAATATACAAGCCAGGTTCTATAATGAAAAATTCCCACTAGTACATGAAAGTGTCAACATAGGAGACTCTCTATCATGAAGATCATGGTGCTACTTTGAAGCAAAAGTGTGGTAAAAGGATAGTAACATTGCCCCTTCTCTCTTTTCTCTCATTTTTTTATTTGGGCCTTCTCTCATTTTTTTGGCCTCTTTTTTTTCCGCCCGGAGTCTCATCCCGACTTCTGGGGGAATCATAGTCTCCATCATCCTTTCCTCACATGGGACAATGATCTAATAATGAAGAGCATTCCACTTTTATTTACTTGCAACTCAAGAATTACAACTTGATACTTAGAACAAAATATGACTCTATATGAATGCCTCCGACGGTGTACTGGGATGTGCAATGAATCAAGAGTGACATGTATGAAAAATTATGAATGGTGGCTTTGCCACAAATATGATGTCAACTACATGATCATGCAAAGCAATATGACAATGATGGAGCGTGTCATAATAAACTGAACGGTGGAAAGTTGCATGGCAATATATCTCGGAATGGCTATGGAAATGCCATAATAGGTAGGTATGGTGGCTGTTGTGAGGAAGGTATATGGTGGGTTTATGGTACCGGCGAAAGTTGCATGGCACTAGAGAGGCTAGCAATGGTGAAAAGGTGAGAGTGTGTATAATCCATGGACTCAACATTAGTCATAAAGAACTCATATACTTATTGCAAAAATCTATTAGTTATCGAAACGAAGTACTACACGCATGCTCCTAGGGAGATAGATTTGTAGGAAAACATCATCGCTCGTCCCCGACCACCCCTCATAAGGAAGACAATCAATAAATAAATCATGCTCCAACTTCATCACATAACAGTTCACCATACATGCGTGCTACGGGAATCACAAAATTTCACACAAGTATTTCTCAAATTCACAATTACTCACTAGCATCACTCTAAAATCACCATCTTCATATCTCAAAACAATCATAAGGAATCAAACTTCTCATATTATTCAATGCACTTTATATGAAAGTTTTTATTATATCCCTCTTGGATGCCTATCATATTGGGACTAAATTTATAACCAAAGAAAATTACCATGCTGTTCAAAGACTCTCAAAATAATATAAGTGAAGCATGAGAGTTCATCAATTTCTATAAAATAAAACCACCTCCGTGCTCCTAAAAGATATAAGTGAAGCACATAGAGTATTCTACTAAATCACGATTCATGCATGTATCTGTCAAAAGCTGTGTACATCAAGGATGATTTTGGCAAACTAAAAAGCAAAGACTCAAATTATACAAGACTTCCAAGAAAAACAAATATCATGTGGTGAATAAAAATATAGCCTCAAGTGAAGTTACCGATAGACGAAGACGAAAGAGGGGATGCCTTTCGGGGCATCCCCAAGCTTAGGCTCTTGGTTGTCCTTGAATATTACCTTGGGGTGCCTTGGGCATCCCCAAGCTTAGGCTATTGCCACTCCTTATTCCATAGTCCATCAAATCCTTACCCAAAACTCGAAAACTTCACAACACAAAACTCAACAGAAAATCTCATAAGCTTCGTTAGTATAAGAAAATAAATCACCACGTTTGGTACTGTTATGCACTCATTCTTTATTTATATTGGTGTAATATCTACTATATTCCAACTCATCCATAGTTCATACCCCCTGATACTACCCATAGAATCATCAAAATAAGCAAACAACACATAGAAAACAGAATCTATCAAAAACAGAACAGTCTGTAGTAATCTGGATATTTTGAATACTTATGTAACTCCAATTTTTTTGAGAAATCAGGACAACCTAAGAAATTTGTTATTAATCTTCTGCAAAAAAATCAGTATTTTATCACCCTTCCGTTAAAAACTAAAATTATTTTCCTCGGCGCAAAAGTTTCTGTTACGGTTGCTATCTCATAGGTCTTACTTGGTACAAACACTAATTAAAACACAAAACAACATCTAAGTAGATGCTAGATGAATTATTTATTACAAAACAGAACCTAAAAAGCAAAAACAAAAATAAAATTGTGTTGCCTCCCAACAAGTGCTATTTTTTAACACCATTAGCTAAGCATAAAACACGAATAGATCTAGGTATTGTCATCTTTGGTATGCAATCCATAAGTAGCCCTCATAATAGATTCATATGGAAATTTAATTTTGTTTCTTGGAAAGTGTTCCATGCCCTTCCTTAACAGAAATTGAAATCTAATGTTTCCTTCTTTCATATCAGTAATTGCACCAATCGTTCTAAGGAAAGGTCTACCAAGAATAATAGGACATGTAGGATTGCAATCTATATCAAGAACAATGAAATCTATGGGCACATAGTTCCTATTTGCAACAATAAGAACATCATTAATCCTTCCCATTGGTTTCTTAAAAGTGGAATCTGCAAGATGCAAATTTAAAGAACAATCTGCAAATTCACGAAAACCTAGCACATCACATAAAGTTTTTGGAATCATGGAAACACTAGCACCCAAATCACACAAAGCATGGCACTCATCATCTTTAACCTTAATCTTAATAGCAGGTTCCCACTCATGATAAAGTTTGCTAGGGAAAGGGACTTCCAATTCAAACTTTTCTTCAAAGGATTGCATCATAGCATCAACGATATGTTTAGTAAAAGCTTTGTTTTGATTATAAGCATGAGCAGAATTCAACATGAATTGCAACAAGGAAATACAATCTATTAAAGAACAATTATCATAATTAAATTCCTTCAAATCCAAAAGAGTGGGTTCATTGCTACTTATACTTTTGACCTCTCCAATCCCACTTTTATCAATTTTTGCATCAAGATCTAAAAACTCTGAATCATTGGGACGCCTTTTAACTAAAGTTGACTCATCCCCAGTCCCATATTTATCAAGATTTATATTGGAAAACAAAGATTCAATAGGATTCACATCAATCACCTTAAGATCTTCATCATTATTTTCAAGGAAACTAGAAGAACACGTTTTTACAAACCAATCTCGCTTAGCACGCATCTTAGCTGTTCTTTCTTTGCATTCATCAATGGAAATTCTCAAAGCTTTGAGAGACTAATTCATATCATGCTTGGGTGGAATAGATCTAAGTTTCAAACTATCAACATCAAGAGAAATTTTATCCACGTTCCTAGCCAAATAATCAATCTTAAGCAATTTTTCTTCAATCAAAGCATTGAAACTCTTTTGTGAACTCATAAATTCTTTAACACTATTCTAAAAATCAGAGGGCACCTTATTATAATTTCCATAAGAATTGTTGTAGGGATTACCATAATTATTAGAGGAATTACTAGGGAACGGCCTAGGATTAGAATTACCTCTATACGCGTTATTACCAAAATTGTTCCTACCAACAAAATTCACATCCATAGATTCATTATTATTCTCAATCAAAGTAGACAAAGGCATATCATTAGGATCAATGGAAGCACTCTTGCTGGAAAATAATTTCATAAGCTCATCCATCTTTCCACTCAAAACATTAACCTCTTCAATCGCATGCACTCTTTTATTAGTGGAAGATCTTTCGGTATGCCATTGAGAATAATTAACCATAATATTATCTAGGAGTTTACTAGCTTCTCCTAAAGTAATTTCCATAAAAGTACCTCCCGTGGCCAAATCTAAAGGATTTCTAGAAGCAAAATTCAATCCGGCATAAAAATTTTGTATAATCATCCACAAATTCAAACCATTAGTAGGGCAATTTTGTATCATCAATTTCATGATCAAGTTGCTTAAAATTCATAATATCGTTCCTAAGGGTGATAATCTTAGCGGGAGGAAAATACTTGGAAATAAAAGCATCTTTACACTTATTCCATGAATCAATACTATTTTTAGGCAAAGATGAAAACCAAGTTTTAGCACGATCTCGGCTTGAGAACGGAAATAGCTTCAATTTAACAATCTCATTATCCACATCCATTTTCTTTTGCATATCACACAAATCAACAAAAGTGTTTAGATGGGAAGCAGCATCTTGATGACCAACAAGTATAGGGGATCAATTGTAGCTCTGTTCGATAAGTAAAAGTGTTGAACCCAACGAGGAGCATAAGGAAATGACAAGTGGTTTTCAGCAAGGTAATGTTTGCAAGTGTTGAAATTATAAGTAGCAGGGTAGTTTGATAGCAAAGTAATTTGTAATGAGCAAGTAGCGATAGTAGTAACAAAAGTGAAGAAAGGTAGCCCAATCCTTTTGAGGCAAAGGACATGCCAAAACGGTTTCTTATGATAAGCAAAGTGTTCTTGAGGGTACACGAGATTTTCATCTAGTCACTTTCACCATGTTGGTTTGATTTGTGTTTGGTACTTTGATAATTTGATATGTAGGTGGACCGGCGCTTAGGTGTTGTTATTACTTGAACAAACCTCCTACTTATGATTAACCCACCCGCAAGCATCCGCAACTACAATAAAAGTATTAAGAATAAATTCTAACCATGGCATTAAACTTTAGGGTCCAATCCGTCCCTTACGGAATAGCATATAAACTAGGGTTTAAGCTTCTGTAACTCTCGCAACCTATCATCTAATTGCTACTCCACAATGCATTCCCTTAGGCCCAAATATGGTGAAGTGTCATGTAGTCGACATTCACATGACACCACTAAGGGAATCACAACATACATATTATCAAAATATCGAACACATATCAAGTTCACATGATTACTTGCAACATGATTTCTCCCGTGACCTCAAGAACAAAAGTAACTACTCACAAATGATAATCCTGCTCAAGATAATAGGGGTATTAAATAGCATATTGGATATGAACATATAATCTTCCACCAAATAAACCATATAGTAATCAACTACAAGATGTAATCAACACTACTAGTCACCCACAAGCACCAATCTATAGCTCCGGTAACAAGATTGAACACAAGAGATGAAGTAGGGTTTGAGATGAGATGGTGTTGTTGAAGATGTTGACAGAGATTGCCCTTCCCAAGATGGGAGAGTTGTTGGTGATGATGATGATGATGATTTCCCCCTCTGGGAGGGAAGTTCCCCCGGCAGAATCGCTCCGCCAGAGGGTGCTACCTCTTGAGCACTTGCATTGGTTTTCCCTTGAAGAGGAAAGGGTGGTGCAACAAAGTAGCGCAAGTATTTCCCTTAGTTTTTGAGAACCAAGGTATCAATGCAGTAGGAGGCTACGCGCCAGTCCCTCGCACCTACGCAAAACAAATAAATCCTCGCAACCAACGCGATAAGGGGTTCTCAATCCCTACACGGTCACTTGCGAGAGTGAGATCTGATAGATATGATAAGATAATATTTTTGGTATTTTTATGATAAAGATGCAAAGTAAAATAAAAGCAATGAAAATAACTAAGTATTGGAAGATTAATATGATGAAGATAGACCCCGGGGCCATAGGTTTCACTAGTGGCTTCTCTCAAGAGCATAGGTGTTTTACGGTGGGTGAACAAATTACTGTTGACCAATTGACAGAATTGAGCATAGTTATGAGAATATCTAGGTATGATCATGTATATAGGCATCACGTCCGAGACAAGTAGACCGACTCCTGCCTGCATCTACTACTATTACTCCACACATCGACTGCTGTCCAGCATGCATCTAGAGTACTAAGTTCAAGAGAACAGAGTAACGCTTTAAGCAAGATGACATGATGTAGAGGGATAAATTCATGCAATATGATAAAAACCCCATCTTGTTATCCTCGATGGCAACAATACAATACGTGCCTTGCTGCCCCTACTATCACTGGGAAAGGACACCACAAGATTGAACCCAAAGCTAAGCACTTCTCCCATTGCAAGAAAGATCAATCTAGTAGGCCAAACCAAACTGATAATTCGAAGAGACTTGCAAAGATAACCAATCATACATAAAAGAATTCATAGAAGATTCAAATATTGTTCATAGATAAACTTGATCATAAACCCACAATTCATCGGTCTCAACAAACACACCGCAAAAGAAGATTACATCGAATAGATCTCCACAAGAGAGGGGGAGAACTTTGTATTGAGATCCAAAAAGAGAGAAGAAGCCATCTAGCTAATAACTATGGACCCAAAGGTCTAAGGTAAACTACTCACACTTCATCGGAAAGGCCGTGGTGTTGATGTAGAAGCCCTCCGTGATCGATGCCCCCTCCGGCGGAGCTCCGGAACAGGCCCCAAGATGGGATCTCGTGGATACAGAAAGTTACAGTGGTGGAATTAGGGTTTTGGCTCCGTATCTGATCGTTTAGGGGTACGTAGGTATATATAGGAGGAAGAAGTACGTCGGTGGGGCAACAGGGGGCCCACGAGGGTGGAGGGCACGCCTGGGGGGGGGGGGGTAGGCGCACCCCCCTACCTCATGGCCTCCCTGTTGGTTGCTTGACGTAGGGTCCAAGTCTCCTGGATCTTGTTCGTTCCAAAAATCACGTTCCCAAAGGTTTCATTCAGTTTGGAATCCGTTTGATATTCCTTTTCTTCGAAACCCTAAAATAGGCAAAAAAACAGCAATTCTGGGCTGGGCCTCCGGTTAGTAGGTTAGTCCCAAAAATAATATATAAGTGTATAATAAAGCCCAATAATGTCCAAAACAGTAGATAATATAGCATGGAGCAATCAAAAATTATAGATACGTTGGAGACGTATCAAGCATCCCCAAGCTTAATTCCTGCTCGTCCTCGAGTAGGTAAATGATAAAAAAAGAACTTTTGATGTGGAATGCTACTTGGCATAATTTCAATGTAATTCTTCTTAATTGTGGTATGAATATTTAGATCCGAAAGATTCAAGACAAAAGTTCAATATTGACATAAAAATAATAATACTTCAAGCATACTAACTAAGAAATTATGTCTTCTCAAAATAACATGGCCAAAGAAAGTTATCCCTACAAAATCATATAGTCTGGCTACACTCTATCTTCCCACACAAAGTATTTAAATCATGCACCACCCCGATGACAAGCCAAGCAATTGTTTCATACTTTGGTCTTCTCAAACTTTTTCAATCTTCACGCAATACATGAGCGTGAGTCATGGACATAGCACTTTAGGTGGAATAGAATGGTGGTTGTGGAGAATACAAAAAGGGAGAAGATAGTCTCACATCAACTAGGCGTATCAACGAGCTATGGAGATGCCCATCAATAGATATCAATGTGAGTGAGTAGGGATTGCCATGCAACAGATGCACTAGAGCTATAAGTATATGAAAGCTCAAAAAGAAACTAAGTGGGTGTGCATCCAACTTGCTTGCTCACGAAGACCTAGGGCATTTTGAGGAAGCCCATCATTGGAATATACAAGCCAAGTTCTATAATGAATAATTCCCACTAGTATATGAAAGTGATAACAAAGGAGACTCTCTACTACGAAGATCATGGTGCTACTTTGAAGCACAAGTGTGGTAAAAGGATAGTAGCATTGTCCCTTCTCTCTTTTTCTCTCATTTTTTTATTTGGGCCTTTTCTCTTTTTTATGGCCTCTTTTTTTTCGTCCGGAGTCTCATCCCGACTTGTGGGGGAATCATAGTCTCCAACATCATTTCCTCACTTGGGACAATGCTCTAATAATGATGATCATCACACTTTTATTTTCTTACAACTCAAGAATTACAACTCGATACTTAGAACAAGATATGACTCTATATGAATGCCTCCGGCGGTGTGCCGGGATATGCAATGACTCAAGAGTGACATGTATGAAAGAATTATGAACGGTGGCTTTGCCACAAATACAATGTCAACTGCATGATCATGCAAAGCAATATCACAATGATGGAGCGTGTCATAATAAACGAATGGTGGAAAGTTGCATGGCAATATATCTCGAAATGGCTATGGAAATGCCATGACAGGTAGGTATGGTGGTTGTTTTGAGGAAGGTATATCGTGGGTGTATGATACTAGCGAAAGGTGCGCGGTATTAGAGAGGCTAGCAATGATGGAAGGGTGAGAGTGCGTATGATCCATGGACTCAACATTAGTCATAAAGAACTCATATACTTATTGCAAAAATCTACAAGTTATCAAAGGAAAGTATTACACGCATGCTCCTAGGGGGATAGATGGTAGGAAAAGACCATCGCTCGTCCCCGAGCGCCACTCATAAGGAAGACAATCCATAAATAAATCATGCTCCGACTGCATCACATAACGGTTCATCATACGTGCATGCTACGGGAATCACAAACTTTAACACAAGTATTTCTCAAATTCATAACTACTCAACTAGCATGACTCTAATATCACCATATCCATATCTCAAAACAATTATCAAGTATCAAACTTCTCATAGTATTCAACACACTCATAAGAGAATTTTATTATTAATCTTGTATACCTAGCATATTAGGATTATTTAAGCAAATTACCATGCTATTTAAGACTCTCAAAATAATCTAGGTGAAGCATGAGAGATCAATAGTTTCTATAAAACAAATCCACCACCATGCTCTAAAAGATATAAGTGAAGTACTAGAGCAAAACTATATAACTCAAAAGATATAAGTGAAGCACATAGAGTATTCCAATAATTTCCAAATCATGTGTGTCTCTCTCAAAAGGTGTGTACAGCAAAGATGATTGTGGTAAACTAAAAAATAAAGACTCAAATCATACAAGACGCTCCAAGCAAAACACATATCATGTGGTGAATAAAAATATAGCTCCAAGTAAAGTTACCGATAGAAGTAGACGAAAGAGGGGATGCCTTCCGGGGAATCCCCAAGCTTTGGCTTTTAGGTGTCCTTAGATTATCTTGGGGGTGCCATGGGCATCCCCAAGCTTAGGCTCTTGCCACTCCTTGTTCCATAATCCATCAAATCTTTACCCAAAACTTGAAAACTTCACAACACAAAACTTAAAGTAGAAAATCTCGTGAGCTCCGTTAGCGAAAGAAAACAAAAGACCACTTCAAGGTACTGTAATGAACTCATTCTTTATTTTTATTGGTGTTAAACCTACTGTATTCCAACTTCTCTATGGTTTATAAACTATTTTACTAGCCATAGATTCATCAAAATAAGCAAACAACACACGAAAAACAGAATCTGTCAAAAACAGAACAGTCTGTAGTAATCTGTAGCTACCGCAAGATCTGGAACCCCAAAAATTCTAAAATAAATTTCTGGACGTGAGGAATTTATCTATTAATCATCTGCAAAAATAATTAACTAAATATCACTTCGCAAATAGAAATGGCAGCAGTTCTCGTGAGCGCTAAAGTTTCTGTTTTTTACAGCAAGATTAACAAGACTTTCCCCATTTCTTCCCAATGGTTCTACTTGGCACAAACACTAATTAAACACAAAAAACTGTGACACCCCGAGACCGACGCTTCAGAAGACTTCCATATTTCCGTGAACACCGTATGTTTCACTTGTGCTTGCACTTTCATTTTTTTGCATTGCATCATGTCATCATGCCATCATGTCATTAATCTTTGCAACTTAAATAAATACACCGTATGGATCTTCAGTCCATTTAAACCAAGGGAATTCACATGGTGATTTCTCTTTATAACATATCCTCCCGATATTAGGGAGCTATATTAAATATTCCATTTAGTTGGAACTAATCACCAACCCACTTGCATTTTATAGTTTCCTTCATTTCCGTATACTCACATCCTTGCTCTATTCTCCTTTTGGCCCCAATCCTTCTTGTGGAGCCTTGCTATATATCAAAGAGGTCATTTGCCAACTTTCAGCTTATTTTGAATTTATTAGACCCCCCAAATAAATCCTTTGGCCTCTCTTTTCTTCTCTGTAAGGGAGAGGAAAACCTTTTTTTTCTTTCTTTCTTTTAACCGGATGACCAGGCCTCTGCCGTTACCCTCTCTGATGGTCTGGCCTCCCTGGCCCAAGGATTCCCGCAGCCCCGCTGCAAACCCTAGCCGCCAGGTGTGCTCAATCCCCTCCTCTCCATCGTTCCTTCTCGTGCCGCCAGGGGCCTTCGCTCAATTCCCTTTCCCCAACTTCCTCTGCTCCATATCCTCACCCTCTCGTTCTCCCACCGTCCCCGCGCACGCCCCTGCTCGTGTCCTCCCGAGCGCTAGACAAGCAACGCCGCCACCGGGAATGGGCCCATCAGCTCTGGGTTCGTCTAGTTCCGTCCCTGCCAGATGCTGCGCCTGAGCTCCTCGCCTCGTCTGCGCTGCAAGCGGCCTCCCCCCCAGCATCGTCGCTGGCCACCACCAACATCTCCAGCACCACCTCCTGCTAGTCACCTCCACCTCTGGACCCGCTGGTCCTCCTCGTCACCGAGTTGTGCGCCTCCTCATCGCCCAGCCCCCATGTCCACTATGTGCGCCAGCGCCCATGTCCGGGCACCACATTTTCTCCGTTGCCCCGTGCACCATTGGCTGCTTCCCGCCGCACCACCGCCTCCTTGCTGCTGCCTGCCTGAGGCCCTTTTGTCTCGCTGGGTTTTGGTTTGGCAAGAACGACACGCCAAGACCTGTACCCGGACCATTAAGCATCTTCTCCGAGAATTTTGCCAAGTACCATGACACGACGACCCTCGGACGCATCAAGTACCACTACCGTCAAGTACCTCTTCGCAAGACCAAGTTCCTCTATGATATGTGTACGACTACCGACGCCGAAGACCCTTGAACCAATAACGTCAAGTTTGACTGCCGTCGATGTGCACTTCCCCAAGTACCACGCCGTTTCTGGAAGAACCGTGAACATCAAGTTCTCTGCCATGAACGGTTATAGTGTTGTGGATCCGGCAAGTACCCTCTTCGGATCGCCATGTTCGACTGCCGATGACATAAACCACTACCATCGCCAAGATCGCGAGAACCTCTACTTCCCCTTCAAAACGTGTACCACGACCATCGCCGAAGACCCCGTGGACGTCAAGTTTCGTATCGTGACCTCGAACATCTACGGACATGAACCACTACTTCCCTCGACGTCCCGTGAACGACTACTTCCTCTACGAACCCAAACCGCTCCGTTTGCACGCTTTGAAGGTATAACTGCCGAGAACGAATGTCCGAGAATGAATGCTTGTGTCGTATGAGGTGCACCCTTTGTCTGCACCATGTCCGAATTGTCACTCGTTTTCCATGCCACTGACCCATGGGAACCCGGTAGTCGGGATCACCCCACCATCTTTTGCACGCTCCTGCCACACCTCCTTTACACCAGTATCTCCACGAGCTATCGAAACCATTATGTTGCCGTGGCAACATTTTGGATTCATTGCTGTGGCCCCTTTTTCCTCCCGCCATGACGACAAATGCTCCATATCATGCTCTTATCAACATTTTCATAAATATTGCATAAAACTTGCAGATGTCATCCGCATCATGATAACAACATCAAGAATGTTTAAAATTGTTGTTTGCATTAATTTGCTAAATTCATATGGGGATTTACTGGATTTGTTGTTTGTTATATCCGGCCCCATTTAAATTGTTTAGATAGTATAGTTTTGTTATGCTTCGCCTCTTGCCATTAACCAACATTTAATATTGTTGAGTACCTAACCGGGAGTGAACTAAATAATTGATGTGGTGTTCCGTCAATATGCAACTCGTTGCATATTGGGCTTCACTTAACTTGTAGTTTTGTTTGTGCACTTTTCCATGCCATGCATATTTAAACCGGACATGCATCATAATTGATTGTGCATCATGCCATGTTTATGTGATGGTTGTTTACTTTGTTGCTTGCTTCTTTCCGGGTTGCTTCTCTTGTTAGCTTCGGTTTCATTCCGGAGTTGTGAGGATTCGTTCGACTATGTCCGTTTATCTTCTTCATGGAATCATTCTTCTTCCTTGCGGGATCTCAGGCAAGATGACCATACCCTCGAAATCACTTCTATCTTTGCTCGCTAGTTGCTTGCTCTATTGCTATGTCGCGCTACCTACCACTTGCTATATGTAGGATCGAAAGTATGTCTAGAGGGGGGTGATTAGACTACTTAGCCAAATAAAAACTTAACCTTTTCCCAATTTTAGTTCTTGGCAGATTTTAGCTAATTTAGGACAAGTCAAGCAATCATCACATGATTCAAGCAAGCATGCAAAGAGTATATAGGCAGCGGAAAGTAAAGCATGCAACTTGCAAGAATGTAAAGGGAAGGGTTTGGAGAATTCAAACGCAATTGGAGACATGGATGTTTTTCCCGTGGTTCGGATAGGTGGTGCTATCCTACATCCACGTTGATGGAGACTTCAACCCACGAAGGGTAACGGTTGCGCGAGTCCACACAGGGCTCCACCCAAGGGTAACGGTTGCGCGAGTCCACACAGGGCTCCACCCACGAAGGGTCCACGAAGAAGCAACCACCCACAAAGGGTCCACGAAGAAGTAACCTTGTCTATCCCACCATGGCCATCACCCACATAGGACTTGCCTCACTAGCGGTAGATCTTCACGAAGTAGGCGATCTCCTTGCCCTTACAAACTCCTTGGTTCAACTCCACAATCTTGTCGGAGGCTCCCAAGTGACACCTAGCCAATCTAGGAGACACCACTCTCCAAGAAGTAACAAATGGTGTGTAGGTAATGAACTCCTTGCTCTTGTGCTTCAAATGATAGTCTCCCTAACACTCAACTCTCTCTCATAGGATTTGGATTTAGTGGAAAGAAGATTTGAGTGGAAAGCAACTTGGGAAGGCTAGAGATCAAGATTCATATGGTAGGAATGGAATATCTTGGTCTCAACACATGAGTAGGTGGTTCTCTCTCAGAACATATGAGTTGGAATGGTGTGTGTGTTCTGATGGCTCTCTCTTCCAATGAAGAGGAGGTGGAGGGGTATATATAGCCTCCACACAAAATCCAACTGTTACACACAGTTTTCCAATCTCAGTGGGACCGAATCAACAAACTCGTCGGACCGAAAATGTAAACCTAGTGACCGTTAGAGATTTTCGGTGGGACTGACATGCAACTCGGTAGGACCGATATGGTTAGGGTTTGGGCATAACGTAATCACGGTGAGACCGATTACACAAACTCGGTGAGACCGAATTTGGTAATTAGCTAACCAGAGAGTTGGTCAGGCAAACTCGGTGGGACCGATTTGCTCTTTCGGTGAGACCGAGTGGAACTCGGTGAGACCGAAAAGTTACAAAGGGGAAACACTGAGTTTACATTGCAATCTCGGTGGGACTGATTCGCTCTTTCAGTGAGACCGAAAAGTTACGAAAGGGAAACAGAGAGTTTGCAATCCCATCTCGGTGAGACCGAGATCCTTATCGGTAGAACCGAATTGCTAGGGTTTGGCAGTGGCTAATGACAAGTGAAACTCGGTGGCGCCGGATAGGAAGAATCGGTAGGACCGAGTTTGGCTTACGGTTTAGGTCATATGTGGATATGGGAAAGTAGTTGAGGGTTTTTGAGCATATCACTAAGCACATGAAGCAAGAGGCTCATTAAGCAACACCTCATCCCTCCTTGATAGTATTGGCTTTTCCTATGGACTCAATGTGATCGTGGATCACTAAAATATAAAATGAAGAGTCTTGAGCTTTTGAGCTTGAGCCAATCCTTTGTCCTTAGCATTTTGAGGGTTCCACTTTCACATCCATGCCATGCCAATCATTGAGCTTTCCTGAAATAATCATCTTGGAATAGCATTAGCTCAATGAGCTATATGTTGTTATGAATTACCAAAACCACCTAGGGATAGTTGCACTTTCACTATATCATGCCTCCCATATTTCCATGTCAAGCCTCTAACCCACCTTTCCTAGCAAACCGTTGTTTGGCTATGTTACCGCTTTGCTCAGCCCCTCTTATAGCGTTGCTAGTTGCAGGTGAAGATGAAGTTTGTTCCATGTTGGAACATGGATATGTTGGGATATCACATTATCTCTTATTCTAATTAATGCATCTATTTACTTGGTAAAGGGTGGAAGGCTCGGCCTTATGCCTGGTGTTTTGTTCCACTCTTGCCGCCCTAGTTTCCATCATACCGGTGTTATGTTCCTTGATTTTGCGTTCCTTCCGTGGTTGGGTGTTATGGGAACCCCTTGACAGTTCGCTTTGAATAAAACTACTCATGCAAGTCCCAACCTTGGTTTTACATTTGCCTCACCTAGCCTTTTTCCTTTGGGTTTCCGGAGCCCGAGGGTCATCTTTATTTTAACCCCCCCGGGCCAGTGCTTCTCTAAGTGTTGGTCCAACCTGAGCGATGTCCAGCGCCTCCTGGGCAACCAGGGTCTATGCCAACCCGGCGTCTGGCTCATCCGATGTGCCCTGAGAACGAGATATGTGCAACTCCGATCGGGATTTGTTAGCACATCCGGGCGGCTTTGCTGGTCTTTTTTTACCATTGTCGAAATGTCTTGTAACCGGGATTCCGAGTCTGATCGGGTCTTCCTGGGAGAAGGAATATCCTTCGTTGACCGTGAGGGCTTGTGATGGGCTAAGTTGGTACACCCCTGCAGGGTTTGAACTTTCGAAAGTCATCCCGCGGTTATGGGTAGATGGGAATTTGTTAATGTCCGGTTGTAGAGAACTTGAAACTTAACCTAATTAAAATGCATCAACCGTGTGCGTAGCCGTGATGGTCTCTTTCCGGCGGAGTCCGGGAAGTGAACACGGTTCTTGTGTTATGCTTGAACATAAGTAGATTCAGGATCACTTCTTGATCACTTCTAGTTCACGACCGTGCTTTGCTTCTCTTCTCGCTCTTATTTGCGTATGTTAGCCACCATATATGCTTAGTGCTTGCTGCAGCTCCACCTCACTACCCCTTTCCTACCCATAAGCTTAAATACTCTTGATCTCACGGGTGTGAGATTGCTGAGTCCTCGTGGCTCACAGATACTTCCGAACAGTTGCAGGTGCCGATGATACGAGTGCAGGTGACGCAACTGAGCTCAGATGGGAGCTCGATGAAGGCATGTTCGTTGTGTTGTTTCATTTCTAGTTGATCAGTAGTGGAGCCCAGTCGGGGCGATCTGGATGATGCAATGCTATATTTATGTATTGTGTGAAGTGGTGATTGTAAGCCAACTCTTTATCCCTTTCTTATTCAGTACATGGGATGTGTAAAGATTGCCCCTCTTGCGAGATGCCTACTATGCGGTTATGCCTCTAAGTTGTGCTCCGACACGTGGGAGATATAGCCGCATCGTGGGTGTTACAAGTTGGTTATCAGAGCCTTCCCCAACTTAGGAGCCCCCTGCTTGATCGAATCGTTGACGTTGTTGAGTCTAGAAAAAATGTTTTGAGTCTTTTAGGATTATATATATCGAAGAGTAGGATTCTTTTACTCCCCAGTCCCTTCGTCGCTCTGGTGAGGCCTCCTGACGTAGAGTTTTGACTCTTCTCTTCTCAAATTTCACGGATTTTTTTAGGATCACGCGGGTATCTTGGAATCGTTCCGATGGTTTTGTGACGAGAACATTGTTCTTGGTGCCTCCTGACATTTAGGGGTTGTGGCAGTGTCCCGGGGATTTGAGCTCCGAGGTGTTGTCGTCACAATTTTATCATTGAAGTTCTGGAATACCTGAGTTCGCCGACATCGAAAATCTCTTTTATGAAGTTGTTGGTGAGATAACCTCGACGCCACCTAGTACTGGGGCGGGAGTTCGGGAGTATTGCCATAACTCGTATAACGGATGCTTTTCGAAGGTTGAGGTAAATGATTTCCGAAGGTTTCTTGGTTATGTGTTGAAGGATGGATACAACTGGATGTAGGTATTGTTAGTTTGGGTGAGATATTATACTTCCCCTGTATCCCCAACACCTGATTGCATATCCAGAAAGTTTCGGCATTTTATAAGTGGGAATTCAAGTAGCTCCTAGAATAATCTTTCCAACAAACACATGATAGATATGGGATCTATCATCTGTTTGTTTCCAGCTTATTCTGCGAGCCAAATCCTTTGTTTTTTTTTGAGTTGTGGTATTCGAGTTGCTTCAATGTCAATTGTTGATTCCATAACTTATTCTAAACGGTGTTCTCATATTTCTATGGGAATACTAATCCTTCATGATAATCGAGATTGTCATGTCAATCCTTTTCAACTGGCGTGTTTCTCTTCAAGTAAATCCAATCATTTCAACATCCGCAAGATCAACTCTAAGTTTTCTCAATGGTGTTTGTTTCATCCATCCCAAGTTACTTTTGTTTTCAAGCCCTCCCACCCTTTTTCTTCAAGGAATCAGATGTCTTAATCAAGTATCCATCTTATTGATGTGAAGTCTCTCCATTCTTTTCAATCAATATTCTTATTCGGTGATTCTCAGGAAGATGCTAACGGAGCTTCAAGTTCATCATTCTTCGTTCTTTTTCTTCTCCGGTGGATTCAATTCAATCTTTGTCGATCATATATTTTCCTTGTTTCAAAGGTTTCGTCTTGCCAGTGCACCTCTTAATTACTCACCTCTATCTATTCATATTCGGAGTGTTGAAGATATCTCAGAAGGCTCGTCTTTTCATTCAAGATCTGTTCAACCTATTTCGAGGTTGTCATCTCATTCAAGACATTTATTTGAACCGGTGCAATCTCTCTTTCAAATCGTTCAACGGTGTTTCTCTTGAGTGGACCCTAACCCACAGGTCTTTTCCCAGGATCTTACCTGACACTTCTAATTTTCTGGAGTTATTTTCGAATTCCTTTCAAAGTATGATGTAAGTATAAATTGTCATCAGTCATATGTCTTTCTCTAAGATCTCTCAAATCCTTTTCGTCGTTGGTTCAACCTTTCCATTCTTCATTCAGGAGTGCCTCCACAATTCACGACGGTGTTTCTCGTCGTCATTCTCGGATTTTAAAGATCGAGAAAGAGCTCCTCTTAAAATCTTATCCGTTCTCTCAAAGATTCGTGGTTCTAGCATTATGCCATCCTCTCATAATTGTTTTCAACTGTGAGAATTCTTTTCAACCATCAGGAGAAATTCAGGAGTCTTTTCAGTTTGATTCTCCCAAGGCCATCAATTCAGGTTTATTCATTCTCAGCTTTCAACTATTATTCTCCAAATCTTACCGGTGCATCATTCAAGTATTCTCTAATCAGCTCGTGATCTCTTCGTTCTCTTGTATCATTTCCCTCAAGTATCAACGCCATTTTCTAATTCCTCCCGGTGAATCGTTCATTTTCTTCACTTGTTTTCAATTCTTATCGTGGTTCATTAAAGATTTCTCTTCCTTCGTTATCATATCAATTCATTCGTTCTTTGGAAATCCTACTGGTGGTTCGTTGAAGACCTTCCTCAAGTTTGGGCTATATCTTTTCAATCTTTTCAAGAAGAATAAGTAGTATGCCAAATCCATTGCTTGTTATCAAGTTAAGTTGATGAAGGATAAACATACAGTAAATCTTATTCTTGTTTTCTTTGAGGTGATTCTATTCTTTTCTTCCGGAGCTCATTCATGATATCAATTCTTGATTTCATTTGTTCATCTTTCTTTCCGGAGTTCCATGTTTTCTCGGGTATATCATTTCAAAGCTTCATCTAATCACTGCAAGGCTTCTCCCAGAGTCCTTTTCAACTTTCCCTTTCGTTTGATCATCCTTTTGTTATCGGAGTTCTTTGTGGAGGATCTACATGGTGGCTCATCAAGGATTCCTTTCATTCTTCTTTCGCTCTTCAAGGTTGCTCTCAAAGTTATGATCCGCCAAGTTATACTCTCAAATAAACATAATGCTCAACACATGTCTTGTTTTGAGGAGTTCAAGCATTCTTCATCTCGCATTCCGGAGTGCAATTCTTTCATATATCATCTCTTGAGGTGGTGTTATGTCATTGTTGATAATTTCCCTTCGTGTTTCATGATTCACTGGTTTTCAAGAGTGACATATTTAAATCCATCATTTTCTCTTCGCTCAAGTCATCTTTTCAACCAACCAATCTCTTCATTGGAGTTATTTTGGTATAGATTTCACCTAAAGCCTTCCATTGGGAATGTTTCTCTTTGTGATGATTACCTATGATCCAAGTTTTTTTATCACCTCGGCGGAAGAAGCTTTTTTATCATTTCTAGCTCTCAATCAAATCTTTTTCGTGAGTGGCAGGTTGTCACCTCATAATTTTGAGATGCCTTTTATAAGACCACATCAAGCTTATCCTTTCATTGTTGGTTTTCCAACAACTCCATTATAACCTTCTTGGAAGGGTGCTCTCCAACTCTTTCGTGGCAGAAGTTGGCATTTTCTGCTCCATTCTTTCATTCCAATGATTTATCTTCTATTCTTTATTCCGGAGGCATTGTGTTGTTGCTCTCTTCGACCCATCTTCTTGTTTTGTCAACATCATGTTCTTTCCTCTGCTTATCCATTTAACCGGAGTGTTGTGCCCTTTTCTCAAGTTCTTTTCACCTTATCAAGTCTTGCATCTCTTTTCAACCGGAGTGCTGCCCGAATTTGTTCTTCCTTGTTCCTTTTTCCTAACGGAGTGTTTTCAACTTTGTTCATCTTCGTGGCATTCTTCCTTTCTTTTTGCCCAACCTCACAAGGTTCTTTGGTTTCAATCATTCTTCAAAGGAGCAACTTAGTTTTACCTCTTATCTTCCTCTTCTTTTTCCCTCCGGTGCCATCCTAGATCTCGGGACGAGTCCTCTTGTAGTGGTGGAGTGTTGTGACACCCCGAGACCGACACTTCAGAAGACTTCCATATTTTCGTGATCGCCGTGTGTTTCATTTGTGCTTGCTCTTTCATTTTTTTTGCATTGCATCATGTCATCATGTCATTAATCTTTGCAACTTAAATAAATAAACTGTATGGATCTTCAGTCCATTTAAACCAAGGGAATTCACATGGTGATTTCTCTTTATAACATATCCTCCCGATATTAGGGAGCTATATTAAATATTCCATTTATTTGGAACTAATCACCAACCCACTTGCATTTTATAGTTTCCTTCGTTTCCATATACTCACATCCTTACTCTATTCTCCTTTTGGCCCCAATCCTTCTTGTGGAGGCTTGCTATATATCAAAGAGGTCACTTGCCAACTTTCAGCTTATTTTGAATTTATTAGACCCCCCAAATAAATCCTTTGGCCTCTCTTTTCTTCTCTGCAAGGAAGAGGAAAACCTTTTTGCTTTATTTCTTTTAACCAAATGACCAGGCCTCTGGCCGTTACCCTCTCTGATGGGCTGGCCTCCCTGGCCCAAGGATTCCCGCAGCCCCACTTCAAACCCTAGCTGCCAGGTGTGCTTGATCCCCTCCTCTCCATCGTTCCTCCTCGCGCCGCCAGGGGCCTTTACTCGATTCCCTTTCCCCATATTCCTCCGCTCCATCTCCTCACCCTCTCGTTCTCCCACCATCCCCACGCGCGCCATGGCGTCCTCCAGCTAAGTCGCACCGGCTGGCCACCGGAGTTGTTGCCGGATGCCACCCCACAGCTCCCTGCCTCCCGCTCCCTCCTTGATTAAGTTCGAGAGGAGCTCAAACCCCAAGCTGACCCCGAGCGCTCCCTCAGAACAAGCACGCCACTGCTCGTGTCCTCCCGAGCGCTAGACAAACAGCGTCGCCGCCAGGAATGGGCCCATCAGCTCTGGGTTCATCTAGTTCCGTCCCTGCCGGATGCTGCGCCTGAGCTCCTCGCCTTGTCCGCGCTGGAAGCGGCCTCCCCCGCCCCATCATCGTCGCCGGCCACCACCAACATCTCCAGCACCGCCTCCTGCTGGTCACCTCCACCCCTGGACCCGCTGATCCTCCTCGTCACCGAGCCATGCGCCTCCTCATCGCCCAGCCTCCATGTCCACTGTGTGTGCCAGTGCCCATGTCCGAGCACCACATTTTCTTCGCTGCCCCGTGCACCTTTGGCTGCTTCCCACCGCACCACTGCCTCCTTGTTGCTGCCTGCCTGAGGCCCTTTTGTCTCGCTGGGTTTTGGTTTGGCAAGAACGACACGCCAAGACCCGTACCCGGACCATTAAGCATCTTCTCCAAGAATTTTGCCAAGTACCACGACACGACGACCCTCGGACGCATCAAGTACCACTACCGTCAAGTACCTGTTCACAAGACCAAGTTCCTCTACGATATGTGTACGACTACCGATGTCGAAGACCCTTGAACCAATAATGTCAAGTTTGACTGCCGTCGACGTGCACTTCCCCAAGTACCACGCCGGTTCTGGAAGAACCGTAAACATCAAGTTCTCTGCCATGAACAGTTATAGTGTTGTGGATCCGGCAAGTACCCTCTTCGGATCGCCATGTTCGACTACCGATGGCATATACCACTACCATCGCCAAGATCGCGAGAACCTCTACTTCCCCTTCAAAACATGTACCACGACCATCGCTGAAGACCCCGTGGACGTCAAGTTCCTTATCGTGACCCCGAACATCTACGGACATGAGCCACTACTTCCCTCGACGTCTCGTGAACGACTACTTCCTCTACGAACCCGAACCGCTTCGTTTGCACGCTTTGAAGGTATAACCGCCGAGAACGAACGTCCGAGAATGAATGCTTGTGTCGTATGAGGTGCACCCTTTGTCTGCACCATGTCCGAATTGTCACTTGTTTCCCATGCCACTAACCCATGGGAACCCGCTAGTCGGGATCACCCCACCATCTTTTGCACGCTCCTGCCACACCTCCTTTGCACCGGTATCTCCAGGAGCTACCGGAACCGTTATGTTGCTGTGGCATCATTTTGGATTCATTGTCGTGGCCCCTTTTTCCTCCCGCCATGACGAAAAATGCTCCATATCATGCTCTGATCAACATTTTCATAAATATTGCATAAAACTTGCACATGTCATCCGCATCATGATAACAACATCAAGAATGTTTAAAATTGTTGTTTGCATTAATTTGCTAAATTCATATGGGGATTTACCGGATTTGTTGTTTGTTATATCCGACCCCATTTAAATTGTTTTGATAGTATAGTTTTGTTATGCTTCGCCTCTTGCCGGTTAACCAACATTTAATATTGTTGAGTACCTAACCGGGAGTGAACTAAATAATTGATGTGGCGTTCCGTCAATATGCAACTCGTTGCATATTGGACTCCACTTAACTTGTAGTTTTGTTTGTGCACTTTGCCATGCCATGCATATTTAAACCGGACATGCATCATACTTGATTTTGCATCATGCCATGTTTATGTGATGGTTGTTTACTTTGTTGCTTGCTTCTTTCCGGGTTGCTTCTCTCGTTAGCTTCGGTTTCGTTCCGGAGTTGTGAGGATTTGTTCGACTACGTCCGTTTATCTTCTTCATGGAATCGTTCTTCTTCCTTGCAGGATCTCAGGCAAGATGACCATACCCTTGAAATCACTTCTATCTTTGTTTGCTAGTTGCTCTCTCTATTGCTATGCCACGCTACCTACCACTTGCTATATCATGCCTCCCATATTGCCATGTCAAGCCTCTAACCCACCTTTCCTAGCAAACCGTTCTTTGGCTATGTTACCGCTTTGCTCAGCCCCTCTTATAGCATTGCTAGTTGCAGGTGAAGATGAAGTTTGTTCCATGTTGGAACATGGATAAGTTGGGACATCACAATATCTCTTATTCTAATTAACGCATCTATTTACTTGGTAAAGGGTGGAAGGCTCGGCCTTATGCCTAGTGTTTTGTTCCACTCTTGCCGCCCTAGTTTCTGTCATACCGGTGTTATGTTCCTTGATTTTGCGTACCTTACGCGGTTGGGTGTTATGGGAACCCCTTGACAGTTCGCTTTGAATAAAACTTCTCCCGCAAGGCCCAACCTTGGTTTTACATTTGCCTCACCTAGCCTTTTTCCTTTGGGTTTCCGGAGCCCGAGGGTCATCTTTATTTTAACACCCCGGGCCAGTGCTTCTCTAAGTGTTGGTCCAACCTGAGCGATGTCCGGCGCCCCCTGGGCAACCAGGGTCTATGCCAACCCGATGTCTAGCTCATCCGGTGTGCCCTGAGAACGAGATACGTGCAGCTCCTATCGGGATTTGTCGGCACATCCGGGCGGCTTTGCTGGTCTTTTTTTACCATTATCGAAATGTCTTATAACTGGGATTTCGAGTGTGATTGGGTCTTCCTGGGAGAAGGAATATCCTTCGTTGACCGTGAGAGCTTGTGATGGGCTAAGTTGGGACACCCCTGCAGGGTTTGAACTTTCGAAAGTCGTGCCCGCGGTTATGGGCAGATGGGAATTTGTTAATGTCCGGTTATAGAGAACTTGAAACTTAACCTAATTAAAATGCATCAACCGTGTGCATAGCCGTGATGGTCTCTTTCCGGCTGAGTCCGGGGAGTGAACACGGTTCTTGTGTTATGCTTGAATGTAAGTAGATTCAGGATCACTTCTTGATCACTTCTAGTTCACGACCGTGCTTTGCTTCTCTTCTCGCTCTTATTCGCACATGTTAGCCACCATATATGCTTAGTGCTTGCTGCAGCTCCACCTCACTACCCCTTTCCTACCCATAAGCTTAAATAGTCTTGATCTCGCGGGTGTGAGATTGCTGAGTCCTCTTGGCTCACAGATACTTCCAAATAGTTGCAGGTGCCGATGATACCAGTGCAGGTGACGCAACTGAGCTCAAATGGGAGCTCGATGAAGGCGTGTTCATTGTGTTGTTTCATTTCCAGTTGATCAGTAGTGGAGCCCAATCGGGGCGATCGGGGATCTAGCATTTGGGGTTGTCTTCTTTATTTTGGTTCCGTAGTCGGACCTTGATTGTATTCTGGATGATGTAATGCTATATTTATGTATTGTGTGAAGTGGTGATTGTAAGCCAACTCTTTATCCCTTTCTTATTCAGTACATGGGATGTGTAAAGATTACCCCTCTTGCGACATGCCTACTATGCGGTTATGCCTCTAAGTCATGCTCCGACACGTGGGAGATATAGCCGCATCGTGGGTGTTACAAAAACACAACCAAAACAGAGGCTAGATAAATTATTTATTACTAAACAGGAGCAAAAAGCAAGGAATAAAAATAAAATTGGGTTGACTCCCAACTAGCACTATCGTTTAACGCCCCTAGCTAGGCATAAAAAGCAAGGATAGATCTAGGTATTGCTATCTTTGGTAGGCAATCCATAAGTGGCTCTCATAATAGTGGAATCCGCAAGGTGCAAGTTTAGAGAGCAATCATCAAAATCACGGAAACCTAACAAATCACACAAAGTCTTTGGAATCGTGGAAACACTAGCACCCAAATCACACAAAGGATAGCATTGATGATCTTTAATTTTAATTTTAATAGTTGGTTCCCACTCATCATAAAGTTTTCTAGGGATAGAAACTTCCAACTCAAGTTTTTCTTCATAAGATTGCATCAAAGCATCAACAATATGTTTGGTAAAAGCTTTATTTTGACTATAAGCACGAGGAGAATTTAGCACGGATTGTAACATGGAAATACAATCTATCCAAGAGCAGCTATTATAATTAAATTCCTTGAAATCCAAAATAGTAGGTTCATTAACATCTAGAGTTTTGATCTCTTCAATCCCACTTTTATCAAATTTAGCATCAAGATCTAAAAACTCCGAATTTTTGGAACGCCTTCTAGGTAAAGGTGGATCATATTCAGTCCCATCATTATCAAGATTCATATTGCAAAACAAAGATTTAATAGGGGACACATCAATAACTTTTAGATCTTCATCTTTATTATCATGGTAACTAGAAGAGCACGCTTTTATAAAGGAATCTTTCTTAGCACGCATCCTAGCGGTTCTTTCTTTGCACTCATCAATGGAAATTCTCATGGCTTTGAGAGACTCATTGATATCATGCTTAGGTGGAATAGATCTAAGTTTCAAAGAATAAACATCAAGAGAAATTCTATCAACGTTCCTAGCCAACTCATCAATCTTAAGCAATTTTTCTTCAATCAAAGCATTGAAATTCTTTTGCAAAGTAATAAAGTCTTTAATATTAGATTCAAAATCAGAGGGCATCTTATTGAAATTTCCATAAGAATTGTTGTAGGAATTACCATAATTATTAGAGGAATTACTAGGATAAGGCCTAGGATTAAAGTTTCCTCTATATGCATTGTTACCAAAATTGTTCTTACCAACAAAATTCACATCCATAGATTCATTATTATTCTCAATCAAAGTAGACAAAGGAATATCATTAGGATCAGAAGAAACACTTTTATTAGCAAATAATTTCATAAGTTCATCCATCTTTCCACTCAAAACATTAATTTCTTCTATCGCATGCACTTTCTTATTAGTAGATCTTTCAGTGTGCCATTGAGAATAATTAACCATAATATTATCTAGGAGTTTAGTAGCTTCTCCTAAAGTGATTTCCATAAAAGTGCCTCCCGCGGCCGAATCTAAAGATTTCTAGAAGCAAAATTCAATCCGGCATAAATTTTTTGTATAATCATACACAAATTCAAACCATGAGTAGGGCAATTACGTATCATTAATTTCATCATCTCCCAAGCTTGTGCAACATGTTCATGATCAAGTTGCTTAAAATTCATAATATCGTTACTAAGATAGATGATCTTAGTGGGAGGAAAATACTTAGAGATAAAAGCATCTTCCCACTTATTCCACGAATCAATACTATTTTTAGGCAAAGACGAAAACCAAGCTTTAGCATGATATCTAAGCGAAAAAGGAAATAGCTTCAATTTAACAATATCATTGTCCACATCTTTCTTATTTTGCATATCACACAAATCAACGAAGCTATTTAGATGGGTAGCGGCATCTTCACTAGGAAGGATGGAAAACGGATCTTTCATGATAAGATTTAGCAAGGCAGCATTAATTTCACAAGATTCAGCATCGGTAAGAGGAGCAATCAGAGTGCTAATACAATCATTGTTGTTGGTATTGGTAAAGTCACAAATTTAGTGTTATCTTGAGCCATCATGACAAGCAAGCAATCCAACACACAAGCAAACGAGGAACGGGCAAATAGAGGCAAATAGAGAAAGAAAGGGATGATAGAGAGAGAGAGAGGGCGAATAAAACGACAAGGGTGAAGTGGGGGAGAGGAAAACAAGAGGCAAATGGCAAATAATGTAATGCGGGAGATATTGGTTTGTGATGGGTACTTGGTATGTTGACTTTTGCGTAGACATCCCCGGCAACGGCGCCAGAAATGGCTCGTTGATGGGAGTCAAATCTTGACTTGACTTGGCGCGAATCTCCCCAGCAACAACTAGAAAATGCTTCTTGCTACCTCTTGAGCACTTGCGTTGGTTTTCCCTTGAAGAGGAAAGGGTGGTGCAGCAAAGTAGCGTAAGTATTTCCCTCAGTTTTTGAGAACCAAGGTATCAATCCAGTAGGAGGCTACGCGCCAATCCCTCGCACCTACACAAAACAAATAAATCCTCGCATCCAACATGATAAGGGGTTGTCAATCCCTACACGGTCACTTACGAGAGTGATATCTGATAGATATGATAAGATAATATTTTTGGTATTTTTATGATAAAGATGCAAAGTAAAATAAAATCAATGAAAATAACTAAGTATTAGAAGATTAATATGATGAAGATAGACCTGGGGAGCATAGGTTTCACTAGTGGCTTCTCTCAAGAGCATAGGTGTTTTACGGTGGGTCAACAAATTACTGTTGAGCAATTGACAGAATTGAGCATAGTTATGAGAATATCTAGGTATGATCATGTATATAGGTATCACATCCGAGACAAGTAGACCGACTCCTGCCTGCATCTACTACTATTACTCCACACATCGACCGCTATCCAGCATGCATCTAGAGTATTAAGTTCAAGAGAACAGAGTAACGCTTTAAGCAAGATGACATGATGTAGAGGGATAAATTCATGCAATATGATAAAAAACCCATCTTGTTATCCTCGATGGCAACAATACAATACGTGCCTTGCTGCCCCTACTATTACTGGGAAAGGACACCGCAAGATTGAACCCAAAGCTAAGCACTTCCCCCATTGCAAGAAAGATCAATCAAGTAGGCCAAATCAAACTGATAATTAGAAGAGACTTGCAAAGATAACCAATCATACATAAAAGAATTCAGAGAAGATTCAAATATTGTTCATAGATAAACTTGATCATAAACCCACAATTCATCGGTCTCAACAAACACACCGCAAAAGAAGATTACATCAAATAGATCTCCACAAGAGAGGGGGAGAACTTTGTATTGAGATCCAAAAAGAGAGAATAATCCATCTAGCTAATAACTATAGACCCGAAGGTCTAAGGTAAACTACTCACACTTCATCAGAAAGGCTATGGCGTTGATGTAGAAGCCCTCCGTGATCGATGCCCCCTCCGGCGGAGCTCTGGAATAGGACCCAAGATGGGATCTCGTGGATACAGAAAGTTACGGCGGTGGAATTAGGGTTTTGTCTCCATATCTGATCGTTTGGGGTACATAGGTATATATAAGAGGAAGAAGTATGTCGGTGGAGCAACAGGGGGTCCACGAGGGTGGAG
>NC_041392.1:357190670-357199674 GCF_002162155.2 Triticum dicoccoides
CCCCCTACCTCGTGGCCTCCATGTTGGTTGCTTGACGTACGGTCCAAGTCTCCTGGATCTTGTTCGTTCCAAAAATCACGTTCCCGAAGGTTTCATTCCATTTGGACTCCGTTCGATATTCCTTTTCTTCGAAACCCTAAAATAGGCAAAAAACAGCAATTCTGGGATGGGCCTCCGGTTAGTAGGTTAGTCCCAAAAATAATATAAAAGTGTATAATAAAGCACAATAATGTCCAAAACAATAGATAATATAGCATGGAGCAATCAAAAATTATAGATACGTTGGAGATGTATCAGAGGGCAAAAGTGCTCGTGCCCAAGTTCCACCTCGAGATGGCGGCGCTCCATCCCGAAAGTCCTCTCCTTATTTTTTCTAGATCAAAATGACCTATATACCAGAAGATGGGCACCGTAGGTGGCCCTGGGTGAGCACAACCTACCAGGGACGCCCAGGTGGGTTGTGCCCACCTGGTGGGCCCCCTCTAGTAGTTATTTGCTCCAATATTCTTCATATATTTGATAAAAAATCTCCGTGAAGTTTCAGCTTGCTTGGAGTTTTGCAGAATAGGTGGCTTGACGTAGCTTTTCCAGGTCCAGATTTCCAGCTACCGGAATTCTCCCTCTTTGTGTATACCTTGCATATTATGAGAGAAAAGGCATTAGAATTACTCCAAAAAGCATTATTATGGATAAAAACATCATAAATAACAGTAAGAAAACATGATGCAAAATGGACGTATCAACTCCCCCAAGCTTAGACCCCGCTTATCCTCAAGCAAAAATCGAAATCAAAAAACATGTCAAATTCTTAGAGAGAGAGAGAGAGGCGTCGATAAAAAAAATATGGACATATAAGCATCGTGTTCATTATTATAACAACAACAAACTTAAACATAAAACTTTTAGCAAAGAACTTTTATCATAGACTTCTCATGAATAAGTAACAATTCATCACACTTTTGAAGTATAAAGCAAAAAATCTATTAAAAACCAACAAACTATGTTCTCAATCAACTTTGCAACTAAAATTCATCATCTTTTCAGGAAGGGTCACATACCGGAGCCTTTAGGCAAGTCCACATACTCAACCATCATATAGTCTTCTATGATTGCTAACACTCACCATGTATACATGAGCAAAATGTTTCAACCGGACACATAGGAAGATAGGGGCTTATAGTTTCGCCTCCCAATGTATTCATCTCAAGGGTGATGTCAACAATAATAACTCATGCTATCTATATTCATCTGGACATATGTGCCTAGATCTTTCCTCACCACATGATGCTTGACAAAGGAAAAAAATTAAAAAGGAATAGAAGGAAAACTATGACTCTTTGCATAAAGGTAAATACATAAAAGTAAAAGATAGGCCCTTCGCTGAGGGAAGCAGAGGTTGCCATGTGCTTATTTGCTTGTATGATCAACCCCTTAGTGCAAAAGAACGTCACGTTGCATTGCCCCTTGTGATAGCGACCTTTATTATGCAGTATGTCGCTTTTATTCTTCACCATCACAAGTTAGTGCAATGCTCAATTTTCTCTTACACTAAATGATCTCACAATTTTAGAAGAAATTTTTATTGCCTTTTTGCACTGATGACAACTTACTTGAGGTATCTTTCTCAATCCATAGGTAGGTATGGTGGACACTTGAAACTAAGATTTGGGTTTAAGGGTTTTTGGATGCACAAGTAGTATCTCTACTTAGTGCGGAATTTTTGGCTAGCAAAGATAGGGGCAAGCACCACATGTTAAAGGATCTATGACAATATGACTTCTATGTGAATATAAACAAACATAAACCATTAAGTTGTCTTCCTTGTCCAACATCAATAGTTTTGGCATATAATATTTTGATGAGGGCTCACAATCACAAAAGATTTCTAGGATAGTATAGTTATATGTTAATCTTCTCTTCCCTTATTAATTCTTTCATGAGTTGCATCATTGACTAATGCTATGTTTGTCAATCGCTAATAAAATTTTCTACCTATACTTTTCCTTATGTGGTGTCATCACCTACCATAAGATTAGTATATGATCTTTTCGATTTATTTCATTTCTGTTTTTATTTTACTTGCAACATGAAAGTAGAGAAAGCAAAAACTCAAAATAAACTTTGTTATATATCTTGCACACGATTACAAGGATAGATCACTAAGAAAATTCTCAAAGAAGAAAGGATCGAACTAAACATTTATTCAACTAAAGAAAAAGATCAAACTAAAATTAGTAAAGGCAAAAAGATAGTGGGATGATACGATACCGGGGCATCTCCCCCATGCTTGGCGGAAGCCAAGGGGAGTGCCCATACCCGATACTCAATTCTCTTTGGGTGATGAAGAAGAAGGTGGTGGTGAAGAGATCTTGTCCTCGGATTTCCATGGCAGTGGTCCACCATCATAAGAGGAGGAGTGAGTCTCCCGGGTCCTACAACTAGCAGCCAAACTCATACCTTTAAGCCTCGCCTCATATTCAAAGACTTGGTTTTGGAGATCATAGATCTGGCTTTGGGGGAAGTTGACTTGCTCGTTGAGGGTGAATACGATGTCCTTCATGGGCTTGCCATCCACCTTGAGATCACATGAGAGGTCCGTGATGAGGTGATTGGCGTTGAGTCCACGCTCCACCATCCCCTTACACCAGAAGTCGTCCTGCTCCATAGCTTCAAGCCTAGCCTCCATAGTTCATGTCCCTTTAGGATCTTGCACATCACGGATGTGGAGCAACCCCTCATGCATCTGGATGAACTGAGGGTGCTGCACCACCTCCCATAGATATGGGTTGATGACTTTCTTGAAGAACTTGTCCTTGGAGGAGCTTGAGGTTGCCATGGTAGATGGGATCTGACAGAAAACAACAAGAAAAGAGACCAGCGGATTTCTTCGCGATACGGTGGTTAACAGGTTCAGGAAGTATATATAGATTTTTTATCTTGGGAAATAAGCAAACAGAAGAAAAAAGGAGTCCAGAAGGTGTCCTAGGTGGGCACAACCCACCTGGTCGCATCAGGAAAGCCTGGCATGCCCTGGTGTCTTGTGCCCACCAGGGTACGCTTCCTGGAAGTTTCTTATTTTCCTATTTTTCTAAATACTCCAAAACTGACGAAAAATATTTTTGCGGATTTTTCGGAGTCCGTTTACTTATTGTATCACGTACCTCCTTATTTTCATGATTTTGGAGCGTTCCGGAAGGACTCCTTTATGTGTTGTTCTGGTGTCAAAGTTTGGATAATATTACTTTCAACATTAATGGGCGTACATGAGATATAATGTTTTATTCATTGCCCTTTAACAACCTTCGGGTTAGTACCTTTGGTATTATTTATTTTGCTGGCTCCAGACCGGTAAACCTCCTCGATAACATAGGGGCCTTCCCATTTTGAGAGGAGTTTTCCTGCAAAGAATCTGAAACGAGAGTTGTACATATTCTCCGACTTTAAACTCACGCTTTTGGATTCTTTTTTCATGCCATCTTTTAAACTTTTCTTTGAATAATTTTGCATTTTCATAAGCTTGTGTTCTCCATTCATCTAATGAGCTAACATCAAATAACCTCTTTTCACCAGCAAGTTTGAAATCATAATTGAGTTCTTTGATGGCCCAATATGCTTTATGTTCTAACTCAAGAGGCAATGACAAGGTTTTCCATAAACCATTTTATAAGGAGACATACCCATAGGATTTTTATATGTTGTTCTATAAGCCAAAGTGCATCATCTAATTTGTTAGACAAATTTTTCCTGGACCTGTTAACAGTGTTTTGCAAAATTAATTTTATTTCTCTATTGCTAAGTTCAACTTGACCACTAGACTGAGGATGATAAGGTGGTGCAATTCTATGGTAAACATCATACTTGGCAAGCATTTTACGGAAAGCACCATGAATAAAGTGTGGACCACCATCAGTCATTAAGTATCTAGGGACTCCAAACCTTGGTAAGATAACTTCCTTAAGCGTTCTAATAGAGGTGTTGTGATCAACACTATTGGTTGGAATAGCTTCTACCCATTTAGTAACATAATCAACAACAACCAAAATATGTGTATACCCATTAGAGGAAGGAAAAGGTCCCATGTAATCAAATCCCCAAACATCAAATGGTTCAATAGCAAGTGAATAATTCATAGGCATCTCTTCACGCTTATGGATATTACCTATTCTTTGTCATTCATCACAAGATAAGATGAACTTACGGGCATCCTTGAAGAGAGTAGGCCAATAAAATCCAGATTGCAATACCTTATGAGTAGTTCTATCTCTGGCATGATGTCCTCCATAAGCTTCAGAGCGACATTTCCGTAGGATTTGTCCCTGTTCATCCTCAGGTACACAACATCTAATAATACCATCTACACCTTCTTTATAAAGATGTGAGTCATCCCAAAAGTAATGTCTTAAATCATAGAAGAATTTTTTCTTTTGTTGGTATGTAAAGCTAGGTGGTAAATATTTAGCAACAATGTAATTAGCATAGTCAGCATACCAAGGAGTGTTGAGGGAAACATTTATTGCAGCTAACTTCTCATCAGGAAAACTATCATCAATAGGTAGTGGGTCATCAAGCACATTTTCAAGCCTAGACAAGTTATCAGCTACTAGGTTCTCAGCTCCTTTTCTATCAATGATATGTAAATCAAATTCTTGTAACAAGAGAACCCATCGAATAAGTCTAGGTTTAGCATCTTTCTTTTCCATAAGATATTTAATAGCAGCATGATCGGTGTGAACAATTACATTGGAATCAACAATATAAGGTCTAAATTTATCACAAGCAAACACCACTGCTAAGAATTCTTTTTCAGTAGTAGCATAGTTTCGTTGAGCACTATCTAGAGTTTTACTAGCATAATGGATAACATTCAGTTTCTTATCAACTCTTTGTCCTAGAACAACACCAACAACATAATCACTAGCATCACACATAATCTCAAAAGGCAAGTTCAAATCAGGTGGTTGAACAATAGGTGCAGAAATTAAGGCTTTCTTGAGTGTTTCAAAGGCTTCTAAACAATCATCATCAAAACCAAAAGGAATATCCTTTTGCAAAAGATTCGTAAGAGGCCTAGAAATTTTAGAAAAGTCTTTGATAAATCTCCTATAGAAACCAGCATGACCTAAGAAACTACAAATACCTTTTACATCTATAGGACATGGCATTTTCTCCATTGCATCAATCTTATCTTTGTCCACTTCAATACCTCTTTCAGAAATTTTATGACCCAAGACAATGCCTTCATTAACCATAAAGTGGCACTTCTCCCAATTCAAGACAAGATTTGTTTATCCACATCTCTGCAAAACTCGATCAAGATTGCTTAAACAATCATCAAAAGACTTCCCATAAATAGAGAAGTCATCCATGAAAACCTCAACAATCTTTTCACAAAATTCAAAGAATATAGCATTCATACATCTTTGAAAACTAGCAGGTGCATTACATAAACTAAAAGGCATACGTCTATAAATATAGGTTCCAAAGGGACAAGTAAAAGTGGTATTTTCTTGATCAGGTTGGAAACATGTATTTGTGAAAAAACAGAATATCCATCAAGGAAGCAAAAATGTGTGTGCTTAGACAATCTTTCAAGCATTTGATCAATAAAAGGTAGAGGGTAATGATCTTTTCCAGTTGCTTTGTTTAATTTTCTAAAATCAATTACCATTCCATAGCCAGTAACAATTCTTTGTGGAATATGTTCATTCTTATCATTAGGAACAACAGTTATACCTCCTTTCTTAGGGACACAATGAACATGACTTACCCATCTACTATCAGCTATAAGATATATTATACCTACTTCCAGAAGTTTTAATATTTCCTTTCTTACAATTTCTTTCATCTTCGGGTTTAACCGACGTTGGTGATCAACAACGGGTTTAGCATCAGGTTCCATATTAATTTTGTGCTGACATAGAGTGTGACTAATGCCCTTTAAATCATCAAGATTAAATAGCAGCTCGGTGCTTCCTTAGAACTTTCAATAATCTTTCTTCTTCATGTTCTAAAAGGTTAGCACTGACAATAACATGATATATCTTCTTTTCATCAAGATAAGCATATTTCAAAGTGTTTGGCAATTGTTTTAATTCAAACACAAGATCACCTTTAGGTGGAGGATGACCTCTAGAGTTTAAATAGGCAAATTGTATTTAAGTAGAGGACGTTTTTCAAAGAAAATCTTATCTATTTCATTTCTTCCATGCATATGTAAATCATTTTCATGGTCTAGCAAATATTGTTCAAAAGGCTCAGTAGGTGGTACAGTAATAGAAGCAAGACCAATTAATTCATCCTTATTAGGCAATTCTTTTTCATGAAGCTTTCAACTAAACTTGGAAAAATTAAACTCATGAGACTCATCACCAAAACTAACATCGACAGTTTGTTTCTCACAATATATTCTAGCATTAACGGTGTTCAAGAAAGGTCTACCAAAGATAATGGGACAAAAGTCATCTTGTGGGGAACCAAGAACAAGAACATCAGTAGGGTATTTTATTTTCCCACACAAGACTTCAACATCTCTAATAATCCCAATTGGTGATATAGTGTCTCTGTTAGCAAGTTTAATAGTAACATCTATGTCTTCTATCTCTACGGGTGCTATGTCATTCATAATTTCTTGATATAAGGTGTAAGGAATAGCACTCACAGTAGCACCTATGTCACATAAACTATGATAACAATGATCTCCTATTTTAACTGAGATAACGGGCATGCCAACAACATGTCTATGTTTATCCTTTTTATCAGGTTTGGCAATTCTAGCAGCTTCTTCACAGAAGTAAATAACATGCCCATACATATCTTCTTCCAAGAGATCTTTAACCATAGCAATACTAGGTTCCACTTTAATTTGTTCATCAGGTTTAGGTGTTCTAATATAGCTTTTGTTAACCACAGTTGAAACTTTAGCATGTTCCTTTATCCTAACAGGGAAAGGTGGTTTCTTAATATAAGCAGAAGGAATAACGGGATCAACATTATAAATTATGGTTTCTTCTTTAACTGTTATCGGTTCTTTAATTTATTATTTAATAGGTGTGTGATATTTAAACCACTTCTCTTTAGGGAGATATACATGAGTAGCAAATGATTCACAAAAGGAGGCTACTATCTCAGAGTCAAGTCCATATTTAGTGCTAAACTTTTGAAAAGCATCGGTATCCATAAAATATTTAACACAATCACCCTTTACCTTCGTCGAGTTCCCAATCTTCAGAGTTGCATTTAATTCTTTCCAAAAGATCCCACCGGAATTCAATAGTCTTGTTCATAAAAGAACCAGCACAAGAAGTATCGAGAATGGTCTGATCATTACGACAAAGCCGAGCATAAAAGTTCTGGATAATAATTTCTCTTGAGAGCTCATGATTGGGGCATGAATGTAACATTGACTTAAGCGTCCCCCAAGCTAGGGCGATACTTTCTCCTTCACTTGGCCAAAAATTATATATATAATTCCGATCACGATGAACTAGATGCATATGATAATTATTTTTGATGGAACTATAATTTCAAACGATTCCAATTCCAAGATCCAATATCATCGCATAGCCTATACCATGCCAATGCTTTTCCATTCAAAGATAAAGGGAAAACCTTTTTCATAACTTCAACTCCGGGTAAACATGCAAGCTTGAACAATCCACAAATTTGTTCTACATATATCAAATGCATATCAGGATGTTCGGTTCCATCTCCTGCATAAGGATTAGCTAGCAGTTGTTCTATCATACCCGAAGGAATTTCATATTCAATGTTTTCAGTAGGTGCAGTAGGTTGAGGGTATCTAATTGTTGTTCCGGTCGAGGTGAAGATACCCCAAACAAACCCCTCAAAGGATTGTTTTCCATACTAACAAGTGACAATAAATTTCAGCACACTACATAAATGTTTCCTTACCAAAGGAGCTTCACTCCCCGGAAACGGTGCCAGAAAATAGCCTTGATGACCCACAAGTATAGGGGATCAATTGTAGTTTTTTAGATAAGTAAGAGTGTCGAACCGAACAAGGAGCAGAAGGAAATGACAAGTGGTTTTCAGCAAGGTAATGTCCGCAAGTGCTGAAATTATAAGTAGCAGAGTAGTTTGATAGCAAAGTAATTTGTAATGAGCAAGTAACGATAGTAGTAACAAAAGTGCAGGAAGGTAGCTCAATCCTTTTGAGGCAATGGACAGGCCAAAACAGTTTCTGTTGGATTCGTGGGTTCTGGCTAACCCTTGAGGTTCGAACACTGGGGTGTGCACGAAGTATTCCTCCTCTCTAGATCGCTCGCTCGGCGATCCCACGGCCTAGCTCTACGAGCCCAAGGAACATGGGACACAGAGGTTTATACTGGTTTGGGCCACCGTTGTGGTGTAATAGCCTACTCCAGTGTGGTGGTGATGGATTGCCTCGTGGGCTAGGGATGAACTAGTACAATGGATGAACTGCCTCCTGAGGAGAGGTGTTCTTAAGCTCGATGAGCTGGTGTGTGTGAGGATGGTTCGAATCATCCCTTACTTTCTATATTGTCGGCTAGCCCTATTTATAGAGGCCCTGATCCTCTTCCCAAATGTTAGGCGGGAAGGGATCCAACGACGACCAAGTTTGAAGGAGGACAGCTAGTACAAGCTATCCTGACAAAAGGTGGTCTTCGTCTGCCAAAGACTCTGGTGGTGACGCTGTCATGGGCTCCGCGGTGACCTCTGTCCTACCGTCTTGCTGGCCTTGGTCTTGTTGCACGGATAAGGAACCCTTTGCCTGATGCCTAGGGACTCCTTGCCTGCGTCTGCCTCTTTAGAGCATATCCAACAGTCGCGCTAAACTAGCGCCACGCCGCAAATTAGGCCATTTTAGCGCGCGCGCAACGCGGCCGGTCGCTCCAGCTAGCGCGCAAAAACGGCGCGCACGCTATAACGGGTTGGGCGCACGATTGAAAACACTTACCCGCGTGGCGTATTTCGGGCGCTAGCTACAGTGCGCGGCACACCCGAGCGCTCGTGCCGCACTCTC
>NC_041392.1:357199931-357277796 GCF_002162155.2 Triticum dicoccoides
CGCCGCCACCGCAGCTATCGCCGTCGCTGGAAACCCTAGCACGGGAAGCGCTGGCGTCGCCACCGCCGGAGCTCCGCCGAGCGTCGGCCTCGCGCGCAGCCTCTTCTTGCCGCTGCGGATGACCACGGCGCTAGGTGGCGTCGCGCCGGCGCCGTCCCGTGCCGCCGCCGCACCGTCGAAGAAGGTCCCCAATGTGGCGCAGACGAAGAAGGGCAAAACATCCGCGAAGAAAAACAAGGCGGCGGACGGCTCCGGCACCACGAAGGCGAGGGGAAAGAAGCTTGCAGGGTGTTCGACGGCCGTGGCGGCTACCGAAGCGCTGGCGAGTTCAGTCGTTGAGCCGGCCGCCGACGCGCACCACGTGTTCGACGAAATGCCCCCAAGGTGAAAAAATTTCCAACTTTTCTTTTCTTCTTATTTTTTCAATGCATCATCATCACATATAGATAGCTTATTTGCATTGTTCAAAAAACTTTGTAGTCTCAACGATGATGCATACATGTCCACTATGGGTGTTGGGTCCAACAATTCGCATTGGTCTCAAACCAATGACATCCATTTCAAAGACCATGAGTTTGAGGTGGACGAGGAGGGTGAGGGAATTGTCGAGGCGCCGAAAGGAAGAGAGGGCAATTACTCAACCAACGATGACAAGTTACTATGCCATACTTATTTGCAAGTGTCGAGGGATCCATCCATTGGAGGTGATCAAAGTAGAGACGCGTATTGGGGGCGAATGAAAGAACACTTTGATGCTCACAACTTGAGTGGAATTGACCGCTCCGAGAGATCACTTCGGTCCTGATGGTCGACAATCAACTCGGATTGTCAAAAGTGGGCGGCCGTACAAAAGGTAGTTGACAAGATTAACCCAAGTGGCACAAACGAGGATGATCGAGTAAGTGGCATCTCATATATGTTCATCATACTTGTTTTTGGTGACCAAAGTGCTAACTTGTTTTGTTTTTCTTGTAGTACAACATTGCACAAAACTTGTTCAAAGAAGAGACAAGGACAACCAAGAAGGGGAAGATCAAGAAAGGCAGGGTCTTTACCTTGCCTCATTGCTATGAAGTGTTAAAGGATGATGAGAAATGGAAGAAGCGTGATGGTTTGGAGGATTTGCATTTGAGCAACAAACGGAAGCGAGCAATTGAGATGAATGATGATGAGGAGGAGGATGATGCATCAAGTGATGACGGCAAGAGAAGCCCCACACCCAACTCGGTTTCATACTCGAAGCCAAAATGACCGGATGGGTGCAAGAAAGACAAAACCGAAAAGAAGAAGAGGAAAGGAGATGATGAGCTCAAAAATGCTATGGAAGCTATTGTGAAGGCAAGGGTCGAAGCCAATGAGGTGAGGAAAATGACAAGGAACCAAGATGCCATGGCCGAGGAGAGGAGGTTGGCGGCCGAGGAGAGAAGGGTGGCGGCCAAGGAGAGAAAGGTGGCTTTGGAGGAGAGGAAAGTGAGCAACAAGGAGCGAGCTAAGTTGTTGGAACGGGAGAAGCACTTGTTCTTCTTGGACACATCTAACCTCAATGCGGTGCAAAAAGAGTATGTCAATCTTGCCCAACAAGAAGTCTTGATCCAAAAAAGAGCCTTGGTTCGTGCAATGGGTGGCGGTGGCCTCGGCGCCATGGGTGGCGGTGGCTTCGGCGCCATGGGTGGCGGTGGCCTCGGCGCCATGGGTGGTGGTGGCCTCGGCGCCATGGGAGGCATGGGTGGCTTCGGAGCCATGGGAGGCATGGGTGCACATCCGGCCGCCATGGGAGGCATGGGTGCACCTCCGGCCACCATGGGAGGCATGGGTGCACCTCCGGCCGCCATGGGAGGCATGGGTGGCTTTGGAGCACCCTCCGACGCTATGGCCGCCATGGGAGGCATGAGTTTTGCTTCTCTCATGGGAGGCATGGGTGCACCTCCGGCCACCATGGGTGCAATGTCTTTCGATGTGCCTTCTCACACACATTCCCATGAAGATGCCGTTGAAGATCTTGCCAACACCGTCGGAGCTTCACATGATGCGGTGCGTGATGCGGTGCGTGATGAGGAGAGGGAGGAAGATTCATCTTTGGAGGCGGAAGAGTCGTCTTCGGAAGATGGGGACGAAGACGAAGATGAGGAAGATGAAGATTGATGTGTCCTTCATGTCTTGAACTTTAGTTTGCATTTGAACTTGGTTGGATGAACTTGTGGGCATGATTTTGAACTTGTGGGCATGAACTTTTATTCATCAACTTGTTTGTGTCAAATTTCACATGTTCATTTTTGTCCAAAATATCATATATGCAAAATGCCCGGCGAGTCACGCGTGCTGTATTTTGCGCTCTCCTGGAGCGGTGCGCGCGCGCTACATTATAGCGCGGCTGCTGGAGCCAGCGCAGGCGGGCGCGCAAAACCAGTCGCAACGTGCGCGTTAAACAGGTTTTTTGCGCGTGGTGCTTAGCGCGGCTGTTGGAGATGCTCTTAGCACGAAAGAGGAAACTGGTACACTGCGCCCGCTGGCGCCCGCCTGGCCTTGGTCGTCATGGCTCATGTCACGTGAACCTCGCAAGGTGCCCCTTGCATAGATATCTCCGCTCCTCGGGAGCCAGCCTAGTGAGGCTACCCCCAGGGAGGTCTTGGCGTTGCCTGCCTCACGAGGCTTGGCCCCTCGCGAGGGTCTTGGGTTGTTGCTGTAGATGATGGGTCATACCAGGCCGCTGGTGGATCCACGCCGTGGGCCGCAGGCAGGCAAGTCTGGGTACCCCCGTTCCCAGGACGCTGATAGTAGCCCCGGACCCAAGGCGCTATCGAACTTGGCTTCGAGGCGAAGCCAAAGGGAAAGCGTGGAGCGCCGCGGGCCCCAACCACCTGCGGACTTGGTCGCCGCGTGGCGACTAACAGGATGTGGGCGCCTCCGCTTCCCCACGCAGCCTTGATATCCGTTCGACTTGACGAGTCCCCGCTGCATGCAGAGAAAAACCATCATTACCTACGATCATGGAGGCTGGCGGTTGGCCTCCCTCTGGCTAAAATGAGGAGGGGTGCAGAGCCCCCGTCGCTCATATCTTCTTATGTTCCTCCTGCTTGTTCTTCTTCCTCCTCACTTCGTCATCTGTCCGCGACTCCCATGGCTCTGATAAGGAGATTCTCCGCCGCCGAGAAAGGGAAGGCCCCTTGTGAGGAGCAGGGGCCTCTTCTGCCCAAGAAGAGTTTTGCCCACTCTCGCGACGTCGTCGGGAGGCAGGAGGTGATGTCTACTACACAACCTTCTTCTTGTAGACGTTGTTGGGCCTCCAAGTGCAGAGGTTTGTAGGACATTAGCGAATTTCCCTCAAGTGGATGACCTAAGGTTTATCAATCAGTGGGAGGCGTAGGATGAAGATGGTCTCTCTCAAACAACCCTGCAACCAAATAGCAAAGAGTCTCTTGTGTCCCCAACACACCCAATACAATGGTAAATTGTATAGGTGCACTAGTTCAGCGAACAGATGGTGATACAAGTGCAATATGGATGGTAGAGATAGGTTTTTGTAATCTAAAAATATAAAAACAACAAGGTAACTAATGATAAAAGTGAGCGAAAATGGTATTGCAATGCTAGGAAACAAGGCCTAGGGTTCATACTTTCACTAGTGCAAGTTCTCTCAACAATAATAACATAATTGGATCATATAGCTATTGCTCAACATGCAACAAAGAGTCACTACAAAGTCACTAATAGCGGACAACAAATGAAGTGATTATTGTAGGGTACGAAACCACCTCAAAGTTATCCTTTTTGATCGATCTATTCAAGAGTCGGTAGTAAAATAACACGAATCTATTCTTTCCGTTCAATCCATCCTAGAGTTTGTACTAGAATAACACCTTAAGACACAAATCAACCAAAACCCTAGTGTCACCTAGATACTCTAATGTCACCTCAAGTATCTGTGGGTATGATTAGACGATATGCATCACACAATCTTAGATTCATCTATTCAACCAACACAAAGAACTTCAAAGAGTGCCCCAAAGTTTTTACCGGAGAGTCAAGACGAAAACGTGTGCCAACCCCTATGCATAAGTTCACAAGGTCACTGAACCCGCAAGTTGATCACCAAAACATACATCAAGTGGATCATGTGATATCCCATTGTCACCACAGATAAACACGTGCAAGACATACATCAAGTGTTCTCAAATCCTTAAAGACACAATCCGATAAGATAACTTCAAAGGGAAAACTCAATCCATTACAAGAGAGAAGAGGGGGGGAAACATCATAAGATCCAACTATAATAGCAAAGCCCACGATACATCAAGATCGTGCGAATCAAGAACACGAGAGAGAGAGAGATCAAACACATAGCTACTGGTACATACCCTCAGCCCTGAGGGTGAATTACTCCCTCCTGATCATGGAGAGCACCGAGAAGATGAAGATGGCCACCGGAGAGGGATTCCCCCTCCGGCAGGGTGCCGGAACGGGTCTAGATTGGTTTTCGGTAGCTACAGAGGCTTGTGGCAGCGAAACTCCCGATCTAGGTGATGTTCTGGAAGTTTGGGTATATATAAGAGGTTTTGGCATTGGGAACAAGTCAGGGGGGTCCTCAAGGCGGCCACGAGGTAGGGGGCGCGCCCCCACCCTCGTGGGTGCCTCAGGACTCTTCTGGCCCATCTCCGGTACTCCATGGGCTTCTTCTGGTCCAAAAATAATCTTCGTGAAATTTCAGGTCAATTGGACTCCGTTTGGTTTTCCTTTTTTGCGATACTCAAAAACAAGGAAAAAACAGAAACTGGCACTGGGCTCTAGGTTAATAGGTTAGTCCCAAAAATCATAGGAAATAGCATATAAATGCATGTAAAACATCCACAATTGATAATATCATAGCATGGAACAATAAAAAATTATAGATACGTTGGAGACGTATCAAGCATCCCCAAGCTTAATTCCTGCTCGTCCTCGAGTAGGTAAATGATAAAAACAGAATTTTTGATGTGGAATGCTACCAAACATATTTATCAATGTAATTTTCTTTATTGTGGCATGAATGTTCAGATCCATAAGATTCAAGACAAAAGTTCAATATTGACATAAAAATAATAATACTTCAAGCATACTAATCAAGCAATTATGTCTTCTCAAAATAACATAGCCAAAGAAAGCTCATCCCTACAAAATCATATAGTTTGGCCATGCTTCATTTTCATCACACAAAATGCTCCCATCATGCACAACCCCGATGACAAGCCAAGCAATTATTTCATACTTTAGTATTCTCAAACCTTTTCAACTTTCATGCAATACATAAGCGCGAGCCATGGACATAGCAGTATGGGTGGAATAGCATATGATGATGGAGGTTGTGTGGAGAAGACAACAAAGGAGAAATCTCACATTGAAGCGGCTAATCAAGGGCTATGGAGATGCCCATCAATTGATGTCAATGCGAGGAGTAGGGATTGCCATGCAACGGATGCACTAGAGCTATAAATGTATGAAAGCTCAACAAAAGAAACTAAGTGGGTGTGCATCCAACTTGCTTGCTCACGAAGACCTAGGGCATTTTAGGAAGCCCATTGTTGGAATATCCAAGCCAAGTTCTATAATGAAAAATTACCACTAGTATATGAAAGTGACAATATAAGAGACTCTCTATCATGAAGATCATGGTGCTACTTTGAAGCACAAGTGTGGAAAAAGGATAGTAGCATTGTCCCTTTTATTTTCTCCCTTTTTGGCCTTTCTTTTTTTTCATTTGGCCTTCCCCCTTTTTTGGGACAATGCTCTATTAATGATGATCATCACACTTCTATTTATTTACAACTCAAAGATTACAACTCGATACTAGAACACAGTATGACTCTATATGAACGCCTCCGGCGGTGTACCGGGATGGGCAATGAATCAAGAGTGACATGTATAAAAATTATGAGCGGTGGCTTTGCCATAAATACGATGTCAACTACATGATCATGAAAGGCAATATGAAAATGATGGAGCATGTCATAATAAACGTAACGGTGGAAAGTTGCATGGCAATATATGTCGGAATGGCTATGGAAATGCCATAATAGTTAGGTATGGTGGCTGTTTTGAGGAAGATATAAGGAGGTTTATCTGTGATAGAGCGTATCATATCACAGGGGGTTGGATGTACCTGCGAAGTTTGCACCAACTCTCAAGGTGAGAAAGGGCAATGCACGGTACCGAAGAGGCTAGCAATGATGGAAGGGTGAGAGTGCGTATAATCCATGGACTCAACATTAGTCATAAAGAACTCACATATTTATTGCAAAAATCTACAACTCATCAAAAACCAAGCATTACACGCATGCCCCTAGGGGGATAGATTGGTAGGAAAAGACCATCGCTCGTCTCCGACCGCCACTCATAAGGAGGACAATCTGTAACAGCCTGGTTTTTGGCCCTTATCTTTTTCTTTTGATTTATTTGATTTTTTTGCTCTGTTTTTCTTTTTGGAGTGGTTATGTGGCCTTGCCACCTGGGAAATAATCCTCATCCCCCTCCCAAATGGCTCATCAATCTCAAAACCTTTCCAATATCATGTCACTTCACTGCTTGACCAAAGCCTAATTTCTTTTTCTCGGGAATATTCCTTTTTCTATAAAAGGAATAACCTCATATGCCCTAGGTTGTGAAGCAACCCATATTTCTGTCCATCCAAAAATTTCCAAATAATTATCATAATTTCTTTGGGTCATATGTTGCTCAAATATGCCCCAACTTTCCAGTCCTAGTGCAAGAATAATTTCCCAATAATTATCCTTCATTTCTGTCCAGAGGGGCACTTTGTGAAGGAAGTGCCACCTATGCTTTCCTGATTGCTCCGAAATCTTTTGGGAATTCTCTTATGTACAAATCGTTACCTCATGCCAAAATTAAACTTTATTTGCCTAGCCAATCTTCCTCAGCAATTTTTCAAACTTTCTGTCACACAGAAGGCATTGTGAAGGAATGAGTTTCCAAATGAGTTGAAATTTTTCACACTCCTTCATGTTATCATATTATCGTAGTCATCGAAATTTCAGCTCCATCCCTTGATCTATGTGAGCACAGGATCAAATCTTTGATTCTGTCAATATTTTCAGGTTGTGAAGCAAGTATATTTTATATTGCTTCATTTTGCCTGAAAATTTACCAGAGCATTCTCCTACCCAATTAAAATCTCTCCAATTTTGGGATCAATTCTTAAAGCCAATATTTCTCTAGATTTTCTGCAAGTTTCTGGACAGAGGGAATAGCTGTGAAGGAAGTACCATTTTGGTGAATCCATTTGGTGCAAACTTTTTACATCATCTTCTTATGACCAAATCACTAAGCCTTGGCAAATTTCATCTCAAGTGGTTACTCTATGTGAGTGAACCATCATGATTTTGATTCTGGACCCATAATGTGAGTTACAAAGCAACTATATTAGTTTGTGCTCCATTATGCCCCCAAAACCTCCAGTATTATAGTCCTTCCTAAGCTAATCACCCAGACAAACATTTTGGACCCAACCTAGTCCCTGTAAATCACCAGTGCACGTTCAAGTTCACTGCAGTAAACATCAGAGGATGATTACCATTTAACCACAACTCCTTTCATCGATCTACCACCGCAGTTGAAACCTCCCTTGGAAGAACTTGCCACTAGACATCATTTCCCAACCCTTGGCATCTTCTCCTTGCCAGTCTGCACGGTGACCACCGTTTTGGCACGCACTGGCCGCATCCAGAGCGTCTTCTTGCTCGGGCCCCTTATCTGCTCGGCGTCTCAGCGAGCACGGGCCTGTCCAGCGTGTTCCCCGAGTCGTCGCCGTCCTCCTGGAGCCATCGCCCCGTCCGTAAGCCCTCGTCCGCGCTCGTCGCCGTGCGCCCACGAGAAACATGTAACCGACCGTCTCTGTTCGCGCCATGGCTTCTTCCTCCTGTTGTTCCCGAGCTCTACTCGTCCATGTGCACCTCTGTAGCTCGTCCGCACCTCCCCCGTCGCCTTCTGGTGCCACCCCGTGCCCGCTGAGCCTCACCAGAGCTTTGGCTGGACGCGAGTGGCAGCTCCCGAGGCCGTGCCTCCTCCCCCGCCTATATAAGCCCACAAGAGGCCTCTCGACCTCACCACTAGACCTCACTCACTCATAGCAACCTCCCCGACCCATCAGTTCCACTCCAGAGCCCCTCATCGCCTCGGTTGGCCGCCATGGCCGCCGTGGCCACGCTCCCCGATTGGCTCAAGCCGGAGCCCCTCTCCTCATTCCTCCTCCACCAGTAGCTCAACCAGACCCCGACGAACCTCTCCCATCCATATTTTCCTCGCCGGAGCCGCGGTGGCCACGCGCCCAAGTTCCAGCCGCCGCCCTCATTCTCGGTCGCCGCAAGACACCGTAGTTCTGATCCGTCCTGGCGCTGCTGCGGGTTGTAGATAGGTGCGTCACGTCTCGCTGCACTCGCCGGTGCCCTCACTCCGACGGGAGGTGGCCGGGGATGGCTGGGCCGGCACCGGCCACGCTGCTACCTCCTCTGCTTTGCTGGCGCACTTTGGGTGACAGGAAGGAGATGAGGCCGCTCCTTGCCAGCTGGTCGTGGACCCCGCGGTCCCACCTGGCAGTGGCTCAAGCCACGGCCCCACCCCTGCTAACTGGATTAAGTGGAGGCGTAAACCTGTGAGTGCGTTTTCGCTTTCAGAAAGCGTCTTTTCCTTCTCCTTCAGCCAAAGTACGCTTCCCTTATCTGAAAGTGTTTTCTGTGTCTGTTTTAGTAGGGAATGCGTTTTCCCTGAAGCGAAGGCGTATTCTTTAAAGTACGCTTTCTGTTTTCTGTCCAAGCCCAATTTGTTAAGATTTTTCTTATAGATAGGTCCCTGACAGAAAAACAAGTGTATCTTTTCAACTATACCTCCAAATTAGGTGATTCCAAAGCCCACGTCTTTGTTCCATCAAGCCCGTTCTGATGGAACCATTTTCACCATGTTTTGACATTCTTAAAATGACCATTTTGCCCCTGACCTTATTCAGCCCCCTCCGAGAGAGTACGTTTTCCGACGATCCCTTCCACGAGTTTCTCGCACTTACTCCCGGTGATTTATTCCACCCCAGGCAAGCCACACCCTCCATTTGCATGATTGCAATGCAATGACATGGTTTATTTATTTGAACTTGTTTAAAATATTGCATTAGCTATGTATCATTTGTTTATTTATCGGAGTATTGTCTTGATGTTGATGTTGCCATGATATTGCCTGGAGTTCTAGGACTTATGTTTTGATGATTATGTGGATGACATGTGGCTCTGGATTCTTAGTGGCTTTTATGATTATTTTCATGATGGTATCTAGTATTATTTTGGAGTATTACTTTGGATATCATGTTTCCTTTGGATTATTAGTGGCTTGTGTTATTTTCATCATGATGCTAGATGATATTATGTTTTGGAGTATGATGTTGGAGATGATGCTTGCATGTGGATCATAGTTGGATAGTTAGTTCTTGATATCTGAGTAGTAGTCTTATCATTCTTGGATTCATCGTGATAATAGTGTTATGCTATCCTCGGAGTATTTTGGTAAGATGATATTAAGCTTTGGATTATTTGTTGGATATTGCTATGACTTGGATTATAGGTTGATAGCTGATATCGGAGTATCAGTTAATACTGCTATATTTTGGGGATAAATTCTATCATTAAGTTGGTCAGGTGCCACCGAACCGGGCTTTTCCTGTGCAACCACATTTGTCTTTGTGGGAAGGCCCTAATGCGGTCTATTGTCGTGCCTCTCGCCGGTGCCTCCAACGAGGGAAGGTTATGCGCAGGTGCTACCCTGATCAGGTAGGACGGCATAAGCCTTGTGTGCCCGTAGTTGTTGTTAGGCGCCTTTTTGTCCCCGCTTGGGACCGTTTTTGTTTTGCCACGACGGTGGTCGTTGGTGCCTTTGGTAGGCACAGGGCCACCCAGGCTGAACCCAAAAAGGGTGTTGGTCGGAGTGGTCGCGAGAGTGTCATGGCAGTAGGTCGGTTTTTTCGTAATGCCGTTGGTCCACCCGAATGGGAGTGCGAGGCCATGGGTTCCGTGGTGTGGGTAAAGTGTGCTACCTCTGCAGAGTGTGTGTTTTAGCTATCGATAGTCGCGTCCATACTAGGTCACACCGTTCGATCAACACTCACGTGACGGAATGACTTATAGTTGATTTATATGATGTATGTGGGCAGTAACAGTTTGGCAGGATGTTGATGATGATGTTGAGATGATCTTGAGGATGATCATTCAGTTTGTGATGTGGTCACGAGGTGACCCTGTGGATATTTTGATCACGAGGTGATCATGTGGATGTTTTGATCACGAGGTGATCATATGGACCACGAGGTGGTTGAGATGGTATATTGCTTGGCCGGTTAGCCAAGTATGAGGTTGTTGTTGGGAATGAGATGTTGGTTTATCAGTATTGTAGTAGTTTCATATCATGCGTAGTAGTTGCTATCGTATCATGGTAGATGTTAATTTAATTAACCTACTTAATGCTATGTTGTCGTCTTGCCTTGATGCTTTTGGTTTGTTGTGAGCTTGCAAGTACATTCAATGTACTGACCTGGCGTGTCATGCCAGATTGCAGGTGATGCCGTGATTGCTTGATTGCTTGTCGTGGTTTCTGTTCGTGCGAGCTAGATCGAGTCCCAGCCAGAGTCCCTACGGTGTGGAGTTCACCACCTTCGTCGTTGTTCCGCTACTAGAACTATTCTACTGCTTCGAGTTGTTCCGCTGCTAGCCTAGAGCAAGTGTTGTATCGCAGGCATAGTGTCACCATGAGGATGTGCTTCTTTGTAACATCAGACCCTTCTATTATTATTCTTGTAATAAGAGCTGATTTGTTCTATGTCAAGCAGTGTCGTATTCCAGAGACTTCTCCTCGATCTCTAGGCTGGAATATGGGGCATTCCAGTTTCTCTGAGCTGGGGCGCCACACAATCAAAGAAACACCTCATGCTTCAAATTTGTCACACAACATTTACCATACGTGCATGCTACGGGACTTGCAAACTCTAACACAAGTATTTCTCAAATTCACAACTACTCAACTAGCATGACTCTAATATCACCATCTTTATATCTCAAAACAATTATCAAGTATCAAACTTCTCATAGTATTCAAAGCACTCTATATGAAAGTTTTTATTATACCCATCTCGGTCGCCGCGAGCCGCCGTAGTTCCGATCCGTCCTGGCACTGCTGCGGGGTGCAGATGGGTGCGACACATCTCGCCGCACTCGCTGGTGCCCTCACTCCGGCGGGAGGTGGCCGGAGATGGCTGGGTCAGTGCCGGACACGCTGCTACCTCCTCTGCTCTGCGGGCGCGCGTCGGGCGACAGGAAGGAGATGAGGCCGCTCCTTGCCAGCTGGTCGTGGACCCCATGGTCCCACCTGGCAGTGGCTCAAGCCGTGGCCCCGCCCCTGCTGACTGGATTAAGTGGAGGCATAAACCCGTGAGTGCGTTTTCGCTTTTAGAAAGCGTCTTTTCCTTCTCCTTCAGCCAAAGTACGCTTCCCTTATCTGAAAGTGTATTCTGTGTCTGTTTCAGTAGGGAATGCGTTTTCCCTGAAGCGAAGGCGTATTCTTTAAAGTACGCTTTCTGTTTTCTGTCCAAGCCCAATTTGTTAAGATTTTTCTTATAGATAGGTCCCTGACAGAAAAACAAGTGTATCTTTTCAACCATAGCTCCAAATTAGGTTATTCCAAAGCCCACGTCTTCGTTCCGTCGAGCCCGTTCTGATGGAACCATTTTCACCATGTTTTGACATTCTGAAAATGAACATTTTGCCCCTGCCCTTATTCAGCCCCCTCCGAGAGAGTACGTTTTCTGGCGATCTCTTTCTCGAGTTTCTCGCACTTTCTCCCGGTGATTTATTCCACCCTAGGCATGCCACACCCTCCATTTGCATGATTGCAATGCAATGACATGGTTTATTTATTTGAACTTGTTTAAAATATTGCATTAGCTATGTATGATTTTTTCATGGCATTTCTCGAAGTATTGTTTTAATGTTGATGTTGCCATGATATTGCCTGGAGTTCTAGGACTTATGTTTTGATGATTATGTGGATGACATGTGGCTTTGGATTCTTAGTGGATTTTATGATTATTTTCATGATGGTATCTAGTATTATTTTGGAGTATTACTTTGGATATCATGTTTCCTTTGGATTATTAGTGGCTAGTGTTATTTTCATCATGATGCTAGCTGATATTATGTTTTGGAGTATGATGTTGGAGATGATATGCTTACATGTGGCTCATAGTTGGATAGTTAATTCTTGATATCTGAGTAGTAGTCTTATCATTCTTGGATTCATCCTGATAGTAGTGTTATGCTATCCCCGGAGTATTTTGGTAAGACGATATTAAGCTTTGGATTATTTGTTGGATATTGCTATAACTTGGATTATAGGTTGTTAGCTGATATTGGAGTATCAGTTAATACTGCTATATTTTGGGGATAAATTCCGTCATTAAGTTGGTCAGGTGCCACCGAACTGGGCTTTTCCTATGCAACCACATTTGCCTTTGTGGGAAGGCCCTAATGTGGTCTATTGTCATGCCTCTCGTTGGTTCCTCCAACGAGGGAAGGTTATGCGCGGGCGCTACCCTGATCAGGTAGGACGACATAAGCCTTGTGTTCCCGTAGTTGTTGTTAGGTGCCTTTTTGTCCCCGCTTGGGACCGTTTTTGTTTTGCCACGACGGTGGCTGTTGGTGCCTTTGGTAGGCACAGGGACACCCAGGACTGAACCCGAAAAGGGTGTTGGTCGGAGTTGCCGCGACAGTGTCATGGCAATAGGTCAGTTTTGTCGGAACACTGTTCGTCCACCCGAATGGGAGTGCGAGGCCATGGGTTCCGTGGTGTGGGTAAAGTGCGCTACTTCTGCAGAGTGTGTGTTTTAGCTATCGATAGCCGCATCCGTACTAGGTCACACCGTACGATCAACACTCATGTGACGGAATGACTTATAGTTGATTTATATGATGTATGTGGGCAGTAACAGTTTGGCAGGATGTTGATGATGATGTTGAGATGATCTTGAGGATGATCATTCAGTTTGTGATGTGGTCACGAGGTGACCGTGTGGATATTTTGATCACGAGGTGATCATGTGGATGTTTTGATCACGAGGTGATCATATGGACCGCGAGGTGGTCGAGATGGTATATTGCTAGGCCGGTTAGCCAAGTATGAGGTTGTTGTTGGGAATGAGATGTTGGTTTATCAGTATTGTAGTAGTTTCATATCATGCTTAGTAGTTGCTGTCGTGTCATGGTAGATGTTAATTTAATTAACCTGCTTAATGCTATGTTGTTGTCTTGCCTTGATGCTTTTGGTTGTTGTGAGCTTGCAAGTACATTCAATGTACTAACCTGGCGTGTCATGCCAGATTGCAGGTGATGCCGTGATTGCTTGATTGCTTGTCGTCGTTTCCGTTCGTGCGAGCTAGATCTTGTCCCAGCCAGAGTCCCTACGGAGTGGAGTTCACCACCTTCATCGTTGTTCTGCTACTAGAACTATTCTACTGCTTTGAGTTGTTCCGCAGCTAGCCTAGAGCAAGTGTAGTATCGCAGGCATAGTGTCACCATGCGGATGTGCTTCTTTGTAACATCAGACCCTTCTATTATTATTCTTGTAATAAGATCTGATTTGTTCTATGTCAAGTAGTGCCGTATTCCAGAGACTTCTCCTTGATCTCTGGGCTAGAATACGGGGCATTCCAGTTTCTCTGAGCCGAGGTGCCACACAATCAAAGAAACACCTCATGCTTCAAATTTGTCACACAACATTTACCATACGTGCATGCTACGGGACTTGCTAACTCTAACACAAGTATTTCTCAAATTCACAACTACTCAACTAGCATGACTCTAATATCACCATCTTTATATCTCAAAACAATTATCAAGTATCAAACTTCTCATAGTATTCAATGCACTCTATATGAACGTTTTTATTATACCCATCTTGGATGCCCATCATATTAGGACTAGTTTCATAACCAAAGCAAATTACCATGCTGTTTAGGACTCTCAAAACTATATAAGTGAAGCATGAGAGTTCATCTATTTCTTCAAAATAAGACCACCGCCATGCTCTAAAAAGATATAAGTGAAGCACTAGAGCAAATGACAAACTACTCCGAAAGATATTAGTGAAGATCAATGAGTAGTCGAATATTTATGCAACTATGTGAAGACTCTTTAACATTTAAGAATTTCAGATCCTGGTATTTTATTCAAACAGCAAGCAAAAAAAGAAAATAAAATGACGCTCCAAGCAAAACACATATCATGTGGTGAATAAAAATATAGCCTCAAGTAAAGTTACCGATGAACGAAGACGAAAGAGGGGATGCCATCCGGGGCATCCCCAAGCTTAGGCCCGTGGTTGTCCTTGAATATTACATTGGGGTGCCTTGGGCATCCCCAAGATTAGACTCTTGCCACTCCTTATTCAATAGTCCATCGAATCTTTACCCAAAACTTGAAAACTTCACAACACAAAACTCAACAAAAAACTCATAAGCTCCGTTAGTATAAGAAGCCAAATCACCACTTAGGTACTGTCAAGACAAGATTCATAATGTTTATCACATGATTCCTACTGTACCATATTATTTCTACAATTTATATTAAGCAATATAAGCCATAGAAACTAGAAAACAAGCAAACTATGCATCGAAAACAGAATCTGCCAAAAAGAGAACAATTTGTAGTAATCTATAACTCTCGAATACTTATGTAACTCCAAAAATCCTAAGAAATTAGGAAGTCCTAGGGAATTTGTATATTGATCTACTTTAGTTGGAATTGGTAGTTTATTTCTCTCTGTTAAAAAAATGATTTTTTTTGTGAGCGCACAATTTCTGTTTTTTACAACAAGATCAAATAACGGTCACCCAAGAACATCCTAAAGGCTTTACCTGGCACAAACACTAACTAAAACATAAAAAACACAATCATAATAGAGGATAGATGGTTTATTTATTACTAAAAAGGAACAAAAATAAAATTGGGTTGCCTCCCAACAAGCGCTATCGTTTAACGCCCCTAGCTAGGCATGATGATTTCAATGATGCTCACAAGAATCAACTTGCACAGGAAGGTAAAATAGGGATAACTTCAAGATTTTCAGCACGTAGAGAGGAAACTTGATATTATTGCAACTCTTACAAGCATATATTCCTCCCTCATAATAATTTTTAGTAGCATCCTGAATGAACTCAACAATATAACTATCACATAAAGTATTCTTTTCATGATCTACAAGCATAGAAAAATTACTATTCTCAACATAAGCAAAATTCTTCTCATTCGGAATAGTGGGAGTATCATAAGAAACCCAAATACTATAAATGGTTTCCACATTAAAAGAGTAATGTTCACAAAAAGGGTAATCATAATCATGACAAGTTTTATAAATATAATCATCACTACTTTTTATAGCATAAGTGTCATCACAATAATCAGCATAAGTAGCAACTTTGTTCTCATCACAATCAATTGAAACCTCTTCCAAAATAGTGGAATCATTACTAAATAAAGTCACGACCTCTCCAAATCCACTTTCGTAATTGTCACAATAAGATTCAACACCCTCCAAAATAGTGGGATCATTACTTCCTAAAGTTGACACTCTTCTAAACCCACTTTCATCAATATAACCATCATAAACAGGAGGCATGCTATCATCATAATAAATTTGCATATCAAAACTTGGGAGGTTAAATATATCATATTCATGAAACATAGCATCCGCAAGCTTGGGACAAACATTAATTGTAGCAAATAAATTCTCAAACATGTCATTCTCATCAAACATAGCATCCCCAAGATTGGGCCTTTGCATATCATAAGCATAATCACTCTCATAATTAATAGTATGGATAGCACCAATAGTATAGTAATTATCATCATCACAATGAGTAATAGGAGCAACATCATCTAGGAATGGTACCTTTTTACCTTTACTTCTCTGTCTTTTCTTTTTCTTCTTCACATTAAGTATGGGTTTAACCCTCTTTTTGGAGCTCCTTATTAATGAGATTGGTTGAATAGAAGGCTCCTCCTTGTTACCTGATTCATCATAAGAAATAATAGGAGGATATTGGGAAGTCTCTTCCCTTTCATTAGTATTCTATTCATCTTCTATTTGTTTTATTGTCTTTATGTAATTGGCAATATAAGGATTTTCAATGCAATTCACCGCACAATACATATAAATTTCCTTTAGAGAAAAATCAAGAACTTTATCGAGGACAAATTCTGGAAGATCCTTAGTTATACGTTTCATTTCTTCATAACCCAGAAGCAAACTAAGTTCATTATGATGTGCAAGGGAAATCAAGTCATCACAATTTTTGGACACGATTCGATCATGAAAAAATTTGCATTGGAAATTTAAATGACCACGTTCATTGCAAAGTTCACAAGGATGGCTAAGAAAATTTAAATTTTTAGCACAAACATCTAGCCTTTCTTGCAACCATTTAGTTTCTAAATACTTATGCCTCTTGCAAAATCTATCTTCCCTATTTGGTGTGTACTTGCAAACCCTATGCACTCCACAAAAACTGACATGCTTATAAGAGACATTTTCATCATGACTAGTGCAATCATCATTAGTACTATGGATATTCAAAGAGTTCGCACTAACAACATTGCAATCATGCTCATCATTCAAAGATTTAGTGCCAAACATTTTAATGCAGTCTTCTTCTAGCATTTTGGTAGAATTATCGGAATCCTTATTTTCATGAAAGATATTAAAAAGATGAAGCATATGAGGTACCATCAATTCCATTTTTTTGTAATTTTATTTTATAGACTAAACTAGTGATAAAACAAGAAACAAAAATATTCGATTGCAAGATCTAAAGATATACCTTCAAGCACTAACCTCCGCGGCAACGGCGCCAGAAAAGAGCTTGACGTCTACTACACAACCTTCTTCTTGTAGATGTTGTTGGGCCTCCAAGTGCAGAGGTTTGTAGGACAGTAGAAAATTTCCCTCAAGTGGATGATCTAAGGTTTATCAATCTGTGGGAGGCGTAGGATGAAGATGGTCTCGCTCAAACAACCCTGCAACCAAATAGCAAAGAGTCTCTTGTGTCCCCAACACACCCAATACAATGGTAAATTGTATAGGTGCAGTAGTTCGGCGAAGAGATGGTGATACAAGTGCAATATGGATGGTAGATATAGATTTTTGTAATCTGAAAAGTATAAAAACAACAAGTTAACTAATGATAAAAGTGAGCGAAAACGGTATTGCAATGCTAGGAAACAAGGCCTAGGGTTCATACTTTCAATAGTGCAAGTTCTCTCAACAATAATAACATAATTGGATCATATAACTGTCGGATTTTGGGTTCTGGCAAAACCCTTGAGGTTCGAACAATGGGGTGCGCACAAAGATCTATCCCCCTCTCTAGCTCGCACACATCATGATCTCACGGCCTAGCTCGACGAACCCAAAGAACAAGGGACATAAGAGTTTATACTGGTTCGGGCCACCGATGTGGTGTAATACCCTACTCTAGTGTGGTGTGGTGGATTGTTTCTTGGGCTGAGGATGAATAGTTACAAGGGAAGAACAGCCTCCTGAGGAGAGGTGCTCTTGTGCTTGGTGAGTGTGGTGGCTTTTGTGGAATGAATCCGGTCCAAGATCCCAGATCCGATCATCCCCTATGGTGGTGGCTAGTCCTATATATAGAGGCCCGGGTCCTCTTCCCAAATATTAGGCGGGAAGGGATTCCACAACAGCCAATTTGAAGGGGGCATCTAGTACAAGCTATCCTGATAAAAGATGGTCTTCGCCTGCCAAAGGCTCTGGTGGTGACGCCGTCTTGGGCTCCACGGTGACCTGCGTCCTGCTGTGCTGCTGGTCTTGGTCTTGTTGCACCGATATGGAAACCTTTGCACTGATATGGAAACCTCGGGACTCCTCTCCTGCGCTTGCCTCTTTAGCACCAAAGAGGAAACGAGGACACTGTGTGCTAGCGCCCGCCTGGCTCCAGTCGTCATGGCTTGCGTCATAGGAACCTCGCGAGGTGTCCCTTGCTTTGATCTCTCCGCCCCTCGCGAGCCAGCCTAGTGGCGCATCCCCCGGGGAGGTCTTGTGTCATCCGCCTCACGAGGCTTGGCCCCTCACGAGGGTCTTGAGTGTTCGCTGGTGAAGGTGGGCCGTACAGGGCCGCTGGTGGAGCCATGCCGCGGGCCGCAGACAGGCAAGTTTGGGGACCCCCTTTCCCAGAACACCAACAGTAGCCCCCGGGCCCAAGGCACACTCGGGATTGGCTTCCAGGCCAAGCCAAAGGGCAAGTGCGGAGCGCCGTGAGCCCCAACAGCCCCAACAATAGTGTCATCTCGGAGAAGAACCTCACTGCCACGTGCCTACTGACGGCAGGGGAAAACAACAAGAAGTGGAAGACCCAGCTCCGGGCTGGCTCCGCCGTGCCGAAGGCTTCGAAGAGCTCCTTTTACCCCTTCTCTAAAAGTAGCATCGTCGCTGGCCTAGTTCCCCCCTTCTCTGACTTCTTCTATGCAGTCCTCCAACATTACAAGTTGTAGGCCCTCCATCTCCATCCCAACTCCTTTCTTCTCTTGTCGATCTTTGCCTTCTACTGTGAGGCGTATGTCGGGGTTATGCCATCCGTGGCACTTCTGTGCCACTTCTTCTTCCTCCGAATCAACGACGGCCACACCTCGGGGTGCGCCAACTTCGTCGCAGCCGGCAAGGCCAATGCGATCTCGATGGACGAAAAGAAGGCCGATGGCTTCAGGAGCAAGTGGGTCATGATGGATGCCAAGTGCGTCCACCCACGGTTGAAGCTGCCGACGGAGATGACCCAGTCTGACGAGGGGTGGTCCCGCACGAAGCTTACTGAAGACAGGGCGAAGTCAGTGCTGCAGAAGATGACCGCCAACATGAGGCCAGGCAACACGAACGCGGCAAAGCTGACGGGGGCCATGCTCCTGAGGGAGTTCCTGATGCCGCGGGTGGCTCCTCTCCAGGCGCGCTCATGTCCCTTGTGGACGCTCGGGGACGGAAAATACAAGCTTCGCTTGATTCTGGAGGCCTTGTTTGAAGGGGAGCTGGCCGTGGCTCTCCGCCTCTTGGTCGGGGACGACCAAGAGTATCCAATGAGTGCCCATGTTACCTTGTTCCTTCAGAAGGACGGGGTGGTGGTCGTGGCCGCCATGCCCACCTTTGACGGGCGCCACCTGGTGCTGCCGGCGCCCCCTGGAGTCCTGGTGGCGACAACGACGGTGGACGTGTCTTCTGGTGATTCCCACAGGGATGGGGAAGAAGAGGAGCGCGACTCGGACGCGACCCCCAAGTGGATGGGGGACACCTTCCCCTTGCGCAAGGCCGACATCCTCCGCACCCTGCCAGATAACGATGACGAGGCCGGCATCCTCCCGGCGTGGGAGGAGCCGCCCGTGGTTCCGACGAAGGGTGGGTCGGCGCTGCTCTCCCGGGACGACACTCCTGCCTCGACACCACCTGGGGCTGCTTCCGGTCCATCTGCTGCCCCTACTTCCGGTCCATCTGCTGCCTCAGGCTATAAGGATATCCGGCTTCAAGCTTATGAATCGGAGGGACTACGCCGCGGTGGACCAGTAAGTGTTCTTGTCTTGCCTTGTTCTTACTTCTGGTGCTTGTCCTTGACTCCTCTTTGTTGTGCAACTAGGCCGACGCCCGCGACAAATTAGAGAAAGGGGGACGAGGTGGTACTGCTCGAGCCCAGATCGCCTCCTGCGGCCGCACCCCTCTCCATGGATAAGGGCAGCGACGACGCTCGTGCTTCTCCAGCCCGATCATCCTCGCGAGGCCTGGTGGAGCATCCTCGGGAGGAGTCAGCCCCCAAGGCCTCGCTGGCTCCGGAGGTGCCAACGTCCGGCTCGGGCGCTGGGGTCCCCGAAGCTCAGGAGCTTCTGGCTTCCCAGGCCATGGTGACGATGTCGCCTCCTCCCCCTTCTGCCGCATTGTTGTCTCCGGGTTCTTCCGCCTCTCCTGACGTCCTGGAGCATGCTCTTTCTACAATGGCCCTGCTGCGAGAAGATCTTCAAGGCACCGACTGTCGCCTGGTGGCCGGGCGCCTGGAGCTAGTCTCTGGCTGGCTTCACTCCGATGGGTCTGTCCAGGCAACGTTGAGCCAGGCTGTTGTGGACTCCAAGAAGGACAGGGAGGCCGTTGCCCGAGCTGTGGCCGCCCGCGAGGCGATCCTGAAGGATGCTGGGGCCACCCAGGACAGCTGTCGTTCGCTGGAGGCCGAGCTGGAGACCGTGCAGAGGGAGCGTGCGAAAGAAGCCCGAGGCCGCAAGGCAGATGAGGAGAAGATGAAGGCCCGAGAGGACGCCGTCAAGGATCGCGACGCCGAACTGGAGTAGTTGGCGAAGGCACAGGCCATGGAGCGTAGCCAGCAAGAGGAGCTGGAGCAGAGGCTACAAGCAGAGAGGGCCAAGCTTAAATTCCTGGCTGAGGACTGTGCGGCTTTCAAGCTCCTTGAGGAGAGGTATCGGACAGTGCTGCAGTCACTCTACGAGAAGGGCTTGGAGGAGCCACTGGCCGCCGCCAACGAGGGCCCTACCCAGCTACTTCCTTATCTGGTCGGTGCGCTGGAGGACGTCGTGAGCGGCATCGGCCCCATGGCGGAGGAAGAACCCCGTGTTCTTTCCTCAGTCGCACTGACGCGTGTCTTCAGCCACCTCCATCTTCGTGATCCTGCCACCCGCATTGATGAGCTGCTGGAGCCTGTGGACGACTAGCATTACGCGGCCGCTGCCGCGGCCGTGAAGGGTCAGGTGGAGGCCCTACTGAAGAGGTTCTGCTCCTTTGCTCCCGCGCCCCCGACCGGCGGTGCTACTGATCCTGCAACTCCGGCTGGTGGTGCAGGTGAAGGCGACGCCGTTGAAGAAGAAGCATCCCTTGCCGGCGACGGCGGTGTCCAGGGATGACGGGATAACTTGCTAGCGGCTCCTTTCCGATTTTAGTTTCTACAATATGCACCATGCCTCGTGGAGGCATTAAACTTGCGTTTGGTTTCAGGAGAACAATATGTCTTGTAATATTTGCTTTGAAATTCTGCGATTTCCTTTCCATTTGCTTTACGTTCTACGTCGGCAGGGCCCGACCCCGCGCATACCTTAGCCGCCATTGGGCCGTCCGGATAACCAGGACGAACCAAGGAGTGAGGGGCTACGTGATCAGTTAGGCTCCTGAGACGCGATGCTTAGGAGTCCCCCTTGACGCGCAAACAGCCTATAGACAGGAGAACTGGGAGTAGGCCTAGTGTTCTACGTCAGTAGGGCCCAACCCCGCACATACCTCAGCCGCCATTGGGCCGTCCGGATCACTAGGACGGACCAAGGAGTGAGGGGCTACATAGTCAGTTAGGCTCCTAAGTCGCGATGCTCAGGAGTCCTCCTTGATGTTCAAATGACCTTCGTACCTTGGCTCCGCTTGGGAGGGCGCGCGACGACCAGGTCCGAGGGACTTGGAAGGGTGGCGTACGCTTGGGCGTGACCCGAGCACAACCCCCATGCCCACCCCCATCGCGTGACTCTCCCGAGGGGAGGTGTTGTGATGGGGCCAGACACTGAGCTCGAAGGCTCCCTGAGGTTGATATGGCCGTGAGGCCGCCCTCAGTTGGTTATCACCAGCACGGAACATAGCGCTTCCGCACTTGCATGGGCATAGCCGCTCCTTGGCAGTGTCGACTGCCAGCACGGAGCATGGTGCTTCCACTGGCACGTGGGATGGGACTCCCTACTGCGGAGAGCCCCCGGGGCATGTACAACCCCTCCCTGACACGTGGCTTGCACGGTAGGGCTAGACGAGGTGTGTCTGGGCACTCGTGAGCCAGCGCGGGACTCACGAGGCCCTACCTGAAGGCGGGTTGCGCTTGGTCTTGGTTCTTGATAGCTGTGGTGTTCCTGCGAGATGGTTAGACAACCTGCGCCGAATGAATTTCCTGAGGTTATCGCACGAGAAGGCCAAGAACCAATGACCCCAGGAGGTGACGTGAACGGGGTCGGCCCGCCAGACAGAGATCATCCGTTGGATTTATCAACGATGCAGGGACGGGCCCAAGCATAGACGCCGTGCCTAGCCTTCTTATGCGAAGGATCCTGAAGAAAGATGATCAGCGCGCTGCTCCCATGGTGGGTGACAATCAAGCAGGTGATAACCATAGATAGATTATGCATGAAAAACAAATTGGCTTAGCTAAATGCAAGAATGATACACGCCACTAGGTCGGACCCGAGCGGCCTGGGGATGATGCAGCCCAAGGGGTACCCCTAGTAGGGTGAACTAAAGATGCAAGCGGATACATGCCGCAGGGACAGACCCACGCGGCCTGGGAATGATGCAGCCCAGGGGGCGCTCCCAGCTAAATAAACTTGGAAAATGTCACCTGGTTTGGTTGTCGAAGGAGTGTCGGGGTAGCTGAAGACATGTGGTGAAGAAGTCACTCCTCACGAGCTGTCGAGACCTAGAGCCTCGGGAGGCTCTGGAGGCTCAGGTGGCCTCCTGAGGACCATCTCCATCTCTGCCAGGACTGCATGATGCCTGGCCTCCTAACCTGCCAGGATGCTCCGCAGGTTACGCTGGACGGCATCCGGCATGCTCGGCAGGCCGAATGGCATGCGTACGTAGCTGTGAGGTGGACCCTCACACTGTCCAGGACGCGAAGGCCAGAAGCGCTCCTGAGATGTTGTCCTGTTGAGCCCCGGGATGTCGATGCAGACGCGCACCTCACCACCCTTGCCTAGATGGGGAACAACGCCAGGTGGCTGGCGGTCGCCGCGTATTGCTCTTGCTTCCTGAATCTCCTGACTGGCTTTGACGATGAACTCCCGAGAGCCGGGCGCTCCTCGCCCGGTGTCCTCCTGAGGGAAACGTGCCACGAAGCACGCCTCCATGTGGTGCCCGAGCGCCTCCCTCGTAATGCTGGCTAGGTCTGCGGCCCTCTAGAAGAGAGCTCCCGAGCCTTGCCCGAGGAGGACGCCAGGCGCGCCTCCCTATGCAAGGGAGGGAGGCGCGCTAGGCGCGGGCACCGATCCTGAGGTGGCGCCGCTTGAGGAGCCGCTCCCCTGAGGCCCAGTGCGGAGTAGCTGCTTCTTCTTCTTGGGGTTGGCCTCAAGAGGGTAATGCACATATGCGCTGCCAGGGTCTTTGACTGCTGCAGCTTGGAAGGCGCGCTCGAGGGAGCACATCGCGTCTCTTTCTTCGAAGGGGATTGTGATGATTCCGCCGCTTCCCGACATCTTGAGGCTGTTCTAGCCATGGTGGGTGACTGCCATGAATTTGGCTAGTGCTAGGTACCCAAGGATGGCATTGTATGGCAGGTGGATGTGGGAAACGTCGAACTCGACGAGCTCGGTGTGGTAGTTGTCGCGCTGACCGAAGGTGACAGGGATATGAACTTGCCCTATCAGGGTGGTGGAGTCGTCAGTCACTCCTGAGAAAGCCTTGGTGGGCTGGAGCTGATCGTACGACACTTGAAGGCTGTCAAACGTCTCGACAGACAGGACATTGAGCCCTGCGCCGCCATCGATGAGGGTCTTGGTGACTTGGACATTGCTGATGACGGGTGAACAGAGCATCGGGAGGACGCCAGTGGTTGCTGTGCATTTGAGCTGGTCCGCCGAGCTAAAGGTGATGGAGTACTTGGACCATCTGAGCGGGCGCGTGGCCTCGAGCTTAGGGAGGACTGCATTCACCTCGTGAGAGAACTGCTTGAAGGTGCGTTGGGAAGCTGGGGCACGAGCACCACCCAAGATGTAGGCGATGGCGCATGGCTCCTGGAAGCCCCAGCCCCTTTGTCCTGTTGGGGGTCGTCGTTCCTCCTTGGTGGCGGCGGCAGTGGAGGGAGACCAGGGTTGCCCTGAGGACGATCCTCGTGAGGCTGGTCCCTCCAAGCGCCCTCACGAGGTTGGTCCTGCCAGCGGTCCTTGCGAGGCTGGTTGTGCCACTCCTGGCGAGGGCCACGGTCGTCCCAACGTCCTCCACCTCGTCGACCTCCTTGGTCGTAGCCCCGGTCGTTGTGCTCGGGGCGTCTACCGAAGCGTCCATATCAAATGGCCCTGAGCTCTTAACAATCGTTGGTGTTATGGCTGCGCATGTTGTGGAAGGCGCAGAACGTACGACTGCGCTTGGACGACTCGGGGAGGTCTCGGCCGCACTTAGTATCTAGTTCTGCCGCGAATACGACCACCCTTTGCGCTTCACATCCTTGACCTTGGCCTTCTTCTCCTCTGGGTCCGCAGCAGGGAGCTCGAGGAGGGAGAGACACCCCTCCTCAGCTCTTGCATACTTGGTTGCTATGTTGAACAACTCTAAAGTCGTGCACAACTCCTCATGGATGGCTATCTCCTCCTACATCTTGATGTCGCGGACGCCATCGGAAAACACTGACATGATGGCCTCATCCGTCACCTTGGGGATCTTGAGGCGCACGCTGTTGAAGTGCTGGATGTACTTCGGGAGGGTCTCTCCTGGCTGTTACTTGATGCGGCGCAGGTCACCCGTGGCTGGGGTGAGGGAGTCCTGGACTAAGGGGTCCTTGGGCGTTCGACCTGTTGGATACGGGCCAGACTGATGGGCCGTGAAGATACAAAGACCGAAGACTCTGCCCGTGTCCGGATGGGACTCTCCTTAGCGTGGAAGGCAAGCTTGGCGATCAAATATGAAGATTCCTTTATTTGTAACCGACCTTATGTAACTGTAGATCCCTCTCGTGTCTATATAAACCGGAGGGCTAGGTCCGTAGACTCCCCCGAATAATCATAGTCAAGCTAGACTTTTAGGGTTTAGCCATTATGATCTCGTGGTAGATCAACTCTTGTAATACTCGTATTCATCAAGATCAATCAAGCAGGAAGTAGGGTATTACCTCTATAAAGAGAGCCCGAACCTGGGTAAACATTGTGTCCCCTGTCTCCTGTTACCATCGACCTTAGACGCATAGTTTGGGACCCCCTACCCGAGATCCGCCGGTTTTGACACCGACATTGGTGCTTTCATTGAGAGTTCCACTGTGCCATTGTCAAGAGGTTTGATGGCTCCTTCAATCATCTACAACGATGCTGTCCAAGGGGAAGTCTTCCTCCCCGGTAAGATCTTCATGTTCGGCGGCTTCGCACTGCGGGCCAACTCGCTTGGACATCTGGAGCAGATCGAGAGCTATGCCCCTAGCCACCAGGTCAGATTTGGAAGCTTGAACTACGTCGCAGATATCCGTGGAGACTTGATCTTCGTCGGATTCGAGACCACGGCAGCTGCTCCCTGCCACCACGATGAACATAACGCCAATCTATCATCGGTCCATACACATGAGATAGCACCTGTCGCAGATCGGGCCCTAGATCTATAGCAGTCCGCGCCATGCGAAGATGGGAAGCTCAACCCCGTCGCGGAAGCCGCAGACTCAGCGGTGTTGGAGCCGCACAAACTTCGAGTGACATCTATGTCCCCAGAACCACGGACTTGTCTCCGTCTATAGGCTCTGAACCTTGTGCGTCCGCATACGTCGAGCTGGATATGGATAGGTCACCGATCGTCGAATTCAGCTCCGCGGACATCTTCCGACACTCGCCTTTGGGTGACGTGCTTTAGTGGGGGGCTCACAACCGAATTGTATCCGGTTCAAACTGGAAGCTGATGAGGGAGAATTTCGCTTCCCACCCACCACCCACTTCATAGCCACCGTCGAAGACTTAACTGACACGCTCGATTACGGCTCCAACGACATCGACGGTATGGACGACGATGCCAGAGAAGAAGAAGAGGCCCAAAACCCGCCATTTACCAGACGCTGGACGGCCACTTCCTTGTATGATGAATACATGGTGGATGCACCGAAAGAGAATAGTGGCGATGACAAAGAGGATCCGGTTGAGGATAAACCTCCCGAGATCCAACCAAAGCGCCCGTGTTAGTGGCGCCGCTCCAAGTCACACCATATCAAAGACAGCAACACCGGCACAGGAGAAGATAACACTCCGGAAGGCGCCGAAGACAACGAAGACCCCGTTGATAAAACTACCGAATAGGATGAATGGGAGGATGGGCTAGTTAGCCCTGGTAAACATGCCACGCATGAAGACTCGGAGGATAGTAATTATCTTCCGCTCTCTGAGGATGAGACGAGCCTCGGCACTGAGGATTTTATCATGCCCGAGGAACCTCTGGAGCACGAGCGCTTCAAGCGCCAGCTAATAGCCACTGCAAGGAGGCTAAAAAAGAAGCAGCAGCAGCTTCAAGCTGACCAAGATCCTCTCAATGATAAATGGACCGATGTCCTAGCAGCCGAAGAATACGGCCTTAAGCGCCCAACCAAAAGCTACCCAAAGTGCAAGTTGCTACCTCAGTTCGACGACGAGGCGCTAGAGCACATACCCCCATCACGCAATGCGGCTAACCAACCACCACGTGGTTGAGATAAAACGGCAACTCAAGCCGAACACTAGCCCGCCCCGCCTCATCGCAAAGGCAGAGGTACAACAACCCGTGGTCATACATATGACCTTAGGCAGGACCTGAACAATAGAGCAGGACATACCATATCGATCTACGGATCGCGAGGACGTGCCTCGACATGTGACGATGGCCATCTATTCGGACGTGATAGACCTAGTCATGCGCGGGCCGAATGCCGCAGACGGACTCCATCAGAGCTACATCGCGATGCGACCCGATATAGAGGCGCCGCCCACCCTCTTTGCTTCAATGACGAAGTCATGGAACATGAGTTCCCAGAAGGGTTCAAACCTGTAAATATAGAATCATATGATGGAACTACAGACCCCACAATATGGATCGGAGACTTCATTCTCCATATTCATATGGCCCGCGGCGACGACCTTCATGCCATTAAATACCTTCCCCTAAAACCCAAAGGGCTAGACCGACACTGGCTGAACAGCCTGCCATAAAATTCCATCGGGAGTTGGGAGGACTTGGAAGAAGCCTTCCTTGACAACTCCCAAGGCACATATGTTCTACCTCCGGACGTAGATGACTTAAGCCATATAGTTCAACAACCCGAAGAGTCTGCCAGGAAATTTTGGACTAGGTTCTTAACTAAAGAGAACTAGATTGTCAACTATCCGGATACCAAAGCCCTAGCGGCCTTCAAACACAACATCCACGACGAATGGCTCGCCCGCCACCTTGGCCAAGAGAAGCCAAAGTCCATGGAAGACCTCAAGGCACTCGTGACCCACTTTTGTGCGGGCGAGGATAGTTGGCTGGCCCGTAACAAAAACAATGCAAGCGACGCCGGCACCCCTGAAGCCAAAAATAGTAATGACAAGTCTCGACGCAACAGATACAAGCGTCGAAACAACAATGATAACACCAATGACACGGCAGTCAATGCCGGATTCGATGGCTCTAAGCCCGGTCAGCGAAAGAAGTCGTTCAAAAAGAACAATTCGGACTCATCCAGCTTGGACCGCATACTCGATCGTCCGTGCTAGATTCACGGCACCCCAGGCAAACCACACAATCATACCAACAGAGATTTTTGGGTTTTTAAACAGACCGGCGAGTTAAACACTAAAAGCAGGGAGAAGGGATCACAAAGCGAAGACGACGACGAGGAGCCCCGACCACTGAACACAGGGGGACAGAAGAAGTTTCCCCCTTAGGTCAAAATGGTGAACATGATATATTCTACCCACGTCCCCAAGAGGGAGCGCAAAGCGCGCACTCAGGGACGTCTACGTGATAGAGCCAGTCGCCCCAAATTTAATCCATGGTCATCATGCCCGATCACTTTCGATCATCGGGATCATCCGACCAGTATTCGTCCTCGCGGTTCAGCCGCACTGGTCTTGGACCCAATAATCGATGGGTTCCACCTGAGGCGAGTCCTGATGGACGTTGGCAGCAGCCTCAACTTGCTTTATCAAGATATAGTGCGCAAAATGGGCATTAATCCATCACGGATCAAGCCCACAAAAACTACCTTTAAAGGAGTCATACAGGTGTAGAGGCCCGCTGTACGGGCTCAATCACACTAGAGGTTGTCTTCGGATCTCCGGACTATTTCTGAAGCGAGGAGTTAATCTTCAATATCATCCCCTTTTGCAGTGGCTGCCATGCACTTCTCGGATGAACCGCATTTTCTCGATTCAATGTGGTGCCACGCTATGGTTATCTTAAGCTCAAGATGCCCGGACCATGAGGCGTCATAACAGTTAATGGAAACACGGAACGCTCCCTCCGCACCGAGGAGCACACCGCTGCCTTAGCGGCAGAAGTACGGAGCGGCCTTTTTAAGCAGAACCTCAATTCGGCGGCCGATTCCCCAGACACTGTCAAGAGAGTCAGGACCATTCTGCAGCAAGACAGCTCGGCTCGTCAAGAGATTGAGTAGCAATTCGGCCTCCGTCCCAGTCCCAACAAAGTGACGGCTATTGTACCACGTGTACATAACTACACACTAAAAATACCATGGGCATGGATGGAGGCATAACCAGCTTGTGATCCGCAATACGGCTCGACCGCCCCAGACACACACACTATCACTGTTTCCCTTTTCCCTTTTTTCAGGTTTCTTTTTCATAGGCCTTTCCTGACGGCTCGACCATCGATTCTTTTCGAAGGATAAAAACACCAAGACGACAAGAAGCATGGACGCACTGGGGAATTTTTAGGTTGTTTCTTTAACGATCCCTTTACCTGTTTTTAGGACCCACACACAGCTCTCCCTTGGTTAAGGCATAGTACATAGCCTTCTGCTTATTGCGCTACTTGTATAAATGCGCTTCAACGCACCAATGAAATTATAATGGAAAAAGTTTGCGGCCGAAATTTTATGGCTCTAGCTTACTACCTTTTCTCCTATTTCCTTTTTTTGATAACTTTATCAAATAGTACCCGTACACTCTGGTACGTTTCAATTTGCCAGGGGCTTCATAGCACCCCACAACACGGCAACAAAAGTCTGAACACTTCTACAGTATAGTTCGGCACCCCGAATTTAGCACTATATGCATTGGCTCCAAATCATGTCTTTGGTCAATAGTCGGGTTCCCCGGCTCCTGTGCTTACTACCTTATGTTCCGCTATATCGGCTAGGGTAGTAAAGGGAGAACTACTGCAATTGTGCCCTGGTTTACCCGGATGAGCACCTCAGTAGAGAAAGTCGAAAACTGACTGTCATGATGGGGCGAGAGCCGGCCCGCTCTTCGGAGGTCTCAAATCCTTAGAGATTTTTTCTGCATTATGCGAGGGATTGGTACTTACCAGATCAAGTGTTTACGGCATCCTAGTTCGGTTACTAGGGGATGTGCCTATATTTCTATTGTCAAACTCCTATGGCTAAGTGAGGGTGCTAAAGCCGCATAGTTCGATTGCCTGGTTCATCGCGCTAAACACCTCCTTCAAGGACCAAACAATTGGATCAAGAGTGTTTAGATTACATCCTGAACACCCCCGTATTTCCTACATGGGGGCAGAAGCCGACGACTGGCCAACTCTTAGATTTGACATAACACGGCCGCACAGGAGGAGAAATTCTTTAAATAGCAAAATATTATATTACATAACTATTTTGTTTCATAATACAAGGCAAAGATAACATGAATGTATTCATTTGAAAAAAATGTCTTGCGCACATTGCGTTGCTACAATGCGAGACCCCTCCAGGACATCTGCAAAATACTGCTCGGGTGTGCGGTGCTCCTTGTCCTCTGGTGGCCCCTCGGTCGTCAGCTTGATGGCGTCCATCTTCGCCCACCACACCTTGATGCGGGTGAAGGCCATGCGCGCACATTCAATGCAGGCTGATTGCTTGATGGCGTCCAGCCAAGGACAGGCGTTCACCAGCCGCTTCACGAGCCCGAAGTAGCCACCGGGCATAGCTTCGGCAAGACACAGCCGGATTATCAAATCCTTCATGTCTAGTTCGGCCACCCTATGCAGCTCGACCAGCTATTTTAGCTGATCGGTGAAGGGCACTGGATGCTTTGGCGCAAGGTATTGCGACCAGAATAGTTTCTCCGTTGAGCTCCCTTCTTCAGCTCTGAAGAACTCCGCACCGTCAGACACACTGCGCGGCAGATCTGCAAACGCCCCTGGAGAACTCCGAATCCGGGTTAGTAAGAAATACTTCTTCTTCACATACTTGCTTTGCATACTAAACGCCTTACCCACCGCGATCTTCTTGGCCTCCTGGATCTCCTAGAGGGCACCCTGGGCTTCAACCCGGGCCGCTTCTGTGCTTTGACGAACCTTTGCGAGTACGGCCTCTCGAGCCGAAACATCACCCTCCAAGGTCTCATACTTCTTCACAGCGTCCTGAAGCTCATGTTGAACCTCGTTCAGCTGGGCCTTAAGCTTCTTACGAGCAGCTTGCTCCTTGACAGCTCTCCCCTTGGCTTTGGACAGGGCCTTTTTAAGGGCCTCGACCTCAGTCGTTGCTCCTACACATATCATGACACTACGGCCAATAGACGTCATTTCTTCTTTCTGAATATATAGCGAGTCATTACATACCGTGCTAATCTTCCAGCTGCTTCCTCGCTTGGCAGTATGTGAGGTCGTGGCCAGCAACAACGCCTGCTTACTCACATCAGACACATTTTTAGTTAGTTTCCTGCAAAATTTAATTGATCCTTTGTCCGGCTTTTCTTTCCGAACACTATACAGTGTCTCAGGGGCTACTGTCTATATTGGGACTTTCCCTGTTACGCCGCTTACCTCAAAACCTGTCAGTAGGCCGCTGCAAGCTTCGGTCAGTGCGCTCTTGACGGACTGAACCTTCTCAATCATCGTACCCATAAGTATAGGGTGTTCTTCCACAATGGAAGTGCCCCGTAGCGCTTCCAATAGATTATTCTGCGCCTCTGGTTGGATAGAGGTCACCGGCAGGACGGGCACACCTCCTTCTCTTGAAGGAGGCTGCTTGTTGGACTCCAGGGCCGTATGGGTCTCCGGATCCGTGCTCGAATGGGGGCCGAACTAAGCATGGCCCCCATCGTCAGTCTCCATGGGGATATGTTCCCCCATGTGTCCGACGGCCGACGTTTCGCCCTATGGTGCCACCATGACGGCCTCCTGAACCTCTCCCTAGCCTGGGAATGTCCTTCGGGATAGCACCTCGCCGTCTCCCTTGGCCTTGGGAGAGTAAGCGGCCGGCGGTGTCTCGCGGGCCATTGCCTTTTAATCTAGCGAGCCTCTTGATGAGGATGGCTGGGAGCTATCGTGGGCCAGACTGCAATAACATGATTAACTATATTAATACCATAAAGTGGAGAGGCCGGATAAATAGACAAGTGCGGGTTCTTTGTGCTCACGATGCAGCCAGGGGCTTGGTTCGGGGGCTTCGCTCCGGGCTGCTGTCGACGTCCCATGCGGAGTTATCCACAAGGGGGCCTTTCCCCCTCTTAGGCGCCTCTGCCTCCAGATTTGTGGAGGCCGCCCTCTTCTTCCTCCCCCCATCAGGGGGAGAGTCGTTCTCCTCCTCCTCCTTGTGGGTCTTCGGCGGCAGAGGAGCAGGTCTTGTCTTCGGACGTCACATCCAAAGCGCCCTCACGGTGGGGGCCACTCCGGACCCCCTTGCCCTTCTTCTTGGCCTTGTTCTCCGGCGCCGTATAGGGCAACGGGACCAGCATCTTTGCCTGGCGGGGGATGATTGGTTCCTCGGGTAGCGGAGCCAGACACCGAATCTGCTTCGCCCGCTCTGTCCATTCCTGAAGAAGCAATGATAATAAAAGTTTAGATATCCTCCTTGAAACAAGCAAGTAGAGGATGTGTTAAAGGCTTACCTCGTTGGTGGGGTGGGTAATGTCGTGCCCGCGGTCCGAATCTATGGTTGGCAGTGTCTCGTTGCCTTTGAAGAGAAACTTCCAGGCGTCTTCGTGGGTGGTTCCGAAGAGCCTTTCCAGAGGTTGGTGCTTCTTCGGGTTGAATTCCCATAAAGGGCGGTTTCGGCTTTGGCATGGAAGGATCCGGTGAACTAGCATTACTTGGATTACGTCGACGAGCTTAATGTTTTATCCACCATGCTTTGAATGCGCATTTGCAACGCTATCAGCTCGTCTGACGAAGACCAATTTGGTCTCTTCTCAATCCAGGAGGTGAGCCGCATTGGAGCTCCGGAGTTGAATTCGGCAGCCACGGCCCAGGTGGCACCGCAAGGTTCTGTGATGTAGAACCACAATTTCTGCCACTCCTTGACAGTATCCACGAAAGTACCTTTTGGCTAAGAGACGTTGGTCAGCTTGCACACCATGGCGCCTCCGCACTCCACGTGCTGGCCATCTACCACCTTCGGCTTCATGTTGAAGACCTTGAGCCATAACCCGAAGTGGGGTTGGATGCGGAGGAAGGCCTCGCACACGACAATGAACGCCGAGATGTTGAGGAAAGAGTTCGGGGCTAGATCATGGAAGTCTAGCCCATAATAGAACATCAGCCGGCGGACGAATGGGTGGAGTGGAAACCCTAGCCCGCACATGAAATGAGGGATGAATACCACCCCTCTCATTGGGCTTCAGTGTAGGGACGACTTGCCCCTTGGCTGGAAGACGGTAGGCTATTTCCTTTGCTAGATACCCGGCCGCCCGAAGCTCAGTAATATGCTTCTCCTTGACAGAGGAGGCCATCCACTTGCCTTGACCTCCGGATCCAGACATGGTTGAGTGCTTGCTCGAGTGTGGGAAGATGAGAACTTGGGCGCTAGAGCTCAAGAATGGAAGGGCAGAGGAAGAGAGAAGGTGTGGGTGAAGAAAGGGAATCCTTATCTCCTTATAAAGGCAGTGAATATCGAACGCCTCCCCACTCGCCCTAAAACTCGCCTATTCCCAAGGCTATGCAAATGGCACGGTTGGATTACCCACGCTCATATTGATGAGAATACCACGATAAGGGGACACGATCTCTGCTTTGACAAGACGTGCCAATGGAAACCGCATCTCGAAACACGAAACGGCAGACAAAAACGGTTCGATATAATGACCGGACAGACATGATGTTATCTTGCAAAAAGCTGTCAGCAGATGGGACTCGTGAAATATTATATTCTCTACAACTGTGTGTGTAGTACTTGTCTTGCAGATCCGGACACGTTCGTTTCATCCGAAGACCATCTTGGAGTATTCGGAAAGGGGAACCCGCCTTGCAATGTCGAAGACAATCTGCGCGCCGGACACCTCGTCAATGAAGCCTGGTTCAGGGGCTACTGAGGGAGTCCTGGACTAAGGGGTTCTCGGGCGTCCGACCTATTGGATATGGGCCAGACTGATGGGCCGTGAAGATACAAAGACAAAAGACTCTTCCCATGTCCGGATGGGACTCTCCTTAGCGTGGAAGGCAAGCTTGGGGATCAAATATGTAGATTCCTTTATCTGTAACCGACCTTATGTAACCCAAGATCCCTCCTGTGTCTATATAAACCGGAGGGCTGGGTCCGTAGACTCCCCCGAATAATCATAGTCAAGCTAGACTTTTAGGGTTTAGCCATTATGATCTCGTGGTAGATCAACTCTTGTAATACTCATATTCATCAAGATCAATCAAGCAGGAGGTAGGGTATTACCTCTATAAAGAGGGCCCGAACCTGAGTAAACATTGTGTCCCTTGTCTCCTATTACCATCGACCTTAGACGCACAGTTTGGGACCCCCTACCCGAGATCCGCTGGTTTTGACACCTACACGGGGGGGGGGGGCGATCGCGAGTGCCCTGGAAGTTGGCGACGAAGCTGTCGCGCATCTGGTCCCAGGAGGAGATCGAGCCCAAGGGAAGGTTCAGGATCCATGAGCGGGCGCCGTCCTTGAGAGCCATGGGGAACCAGTTCGCCATGACCTTTTCGTCGATGTTGGCCGCCTCGATGCTCAGCTCATAGAGCTGCAAGAACTCCGCAGGGTCGGGGGTGCCGTTGTAGCGAGGAGGCAGATCCGGCTTGAACTTGCCTGGCCAGACGACATTACGCAGCTCGGGAGTGAAGGCGCGGCAGCCTGCCATGGCCACCGGGGCCCATCGTGGAGGCGAAGCTTGATCTGGGTGCCCCTGCCGCGGCAAGCGATCCTGACGTGGCGGTGCTGGGAGCGGTGGAGCGTTCTCTTGCGGACGGGGAACTTCTTGACAACTTCTTTCTTCGTGTACGGGCACACGACATGGTGGATCACGCCGCGGGGCCGCGTATCTTTCTGCGTGGACGCCGTCTTGACGCAGAGGAGGCGGAGGCGCTCCATGAGCCGCGTGTCTTGGCGCGAGGGTGCCGTCTTGACGTGGAGGGGGTGGAGGCGCTCCATGAGCCACATCGCCCGCAGCCGAGGGCGGGCGAGGCAGCAAGAGGAATGGTGCAGGAGAGCCCCTGCGGCACTAACAAGCTCGGCGATGCGGTCCAACCAGTCCTCGTAGAGGTCATCGACCGGGCGGTAACGCAGGAGCTCGCATGCCATGAGCAGCGCGGCCTGCACGTCCGTGGGTGCGCGACGAGCATGGGACGTTGAACCGGCCGGAGTCAGCGATGGGGTGGAGGTGCAGTCGTCTCGCTGCACGAAGGGGTGCAGTGAGGAGGCTTGCTGCTCATTTGCCACCGGGCCGTTGGCGGCGTTGGCGGCGGGTGATGGAGAACGACAAGGAGGCCCGCCGACAGGGACTGTCTGAGTGACATGGGTGGTGAGGGTGGCTCGACGCTCAGCGCGGGCCCAGCGAGCGTTGGCCATGAACTTGGTGAAGTGGCGGAGCGCGGATTGACGAAGGGGAAAGCTTAAGCGCACCCCTACCAGGCGCGCCAAATGTCGGATTTCGGGTTCCAGCAAAACCCTTGAGGTTTGAACACTGGGGTGCGCACGAAGATCTCTCCCCCTCTCTAGCTCGCTGATAACCCACAGGTATAGCCGTATAGGGATCAATTGTAGCCTCTTTCGATAAGTAAGGGTGTCGAACCCAACGAGGAGCTAAAGGTAGAACAAATATTCCCTTAAGTTTTATCGACCACCGATACAACTCTACGCATGCTTGACGTTTGCTTTACCTAGAACAAGTATAAAACTAGAAGTACTTTGTAGGTGTAACGGGATAGGTTTGCAAGAATATAAAGAGCACGTAAATAAAAAACTAGGGGCTGATTTAGGTAGAGAAGCAATAAAGTTAGTATAGCGAGTGTGGAAAAGTGATGGTAGGAGTTGCGAAATTGTCCCTAAGCAATTGACTACTTTACTAGATCGATAGCAAGTTTTATGTGGGAGAGGCCACTGCTAGCATGTCATCCCTGACATGGAATTCTATGCACTTATGATTGGAACTATTAGCAAGCATCCGCAACTACTAACGTTCATTAAGGTAAAACCCAACCATAGCATTAAGATAGATTGGTCCCCCTTCAATCCCGTATGCATCAATTTCTATGCTAGGTTGATGCTTCTCTCACTCTTGCCCTCCAATACATAGTCCTATCAACATACAACTAACCCTATGATGTGATCCACACGCGCGCTCATATGATGGGCACCAAAGGACAGCAACATAACACCAAGCAAATTAAACCAACCATAGCAATTCACCAATTACCGATAGGACAACGAAAATCTACTCAAACATCATATGATGGCAACACATCATTGGATAATAATATGAAGCATAAAGCACCATGTTCAAGTAGAGGGTACAGCGGGTTGTGGGAGAGTGGACCACTGTAGATAGATGGGGGAAGGTGATGAAGATGTTGGTGAAGATGACGGAGGTGTTGGTGTAGATTGCCGTCACACGATGATGGCCCCGACGGCATTCCGGGGCCACTGGGAGAGAGGGGGAGAGAGCCCCCTTCTTCTTCTTCTTCTTCCTTGACCTTCTCCCTAGATGGGAGAAGGGTCTCCCCTCTGGTACATGACCTCCATGGTGGCGGAGGGGCGAGAGCCCCTCCGAGATTGGATCTGTCTCTCTGTCTCTCTCTGTTTCTGCGTTTTCTGATTCTGCCCTTTCACCGTTTCTTAAATTCCGGGAGATCCGTAACTCCGATTGGGCTGAATTTTGGACACGATTTTTATCCGGATATTGGCTTTACTGCGGCGAAAGAAGGGCACCAACTGCCTTATGAGGTGGCTACGAGGGCCCAGTGTGTGCCTGACCCCCTGGGGCGCGCTCCCTGCCTCGTGGCCCCCTCGGGCATCGTCTCGCGTTGATTATTCTTCCCAAAAATCATATATATTCCAAAAAAATCTCCATCAGTTTTTATCCCGTTTGGACTTCGTTTGATATGGATTTTCTGCGAAACAAAAAACATGCAACAAACAGGAACTGGCACTAGGCACTGGATCAATATGTTAGTCCCAAAAAATAGTATGAAAAGTTGCCAAAAGTATATAAAAGTTGTAGAATATTGGCATGGAACAATCAAAAATTGTAGATACGACGGAGACGTATCAGCATCCCCAAGCTTAATTCATGTTCGTCCTCGAGTAGGTAAATGATAAAAAAATAATTTTTGATGTGGAATGCTACCTAGCATAATCTTGATCATGTAATCTAATCATGGCATGAATATTAAGACACGAGTGATTCAAAGCAATAGTCTATCATTTGACATTAAGACAATAGTACTTCAAGCATACTAATAAAGCAATCATGTCTTTTGAAATAACATGGCCAAAGAAAGTTATCCCTACAAAATCATATGGTCTGGCTATGCTCCATCTTCACCACATAACGCATTCAAATCATGCACAACCCTGATGACAAGCCAAACAATTGTTTCATACTTTTGATGTTCTCAAACCTTTTCAACTTTCACGCAATACATGAGCGTGAGCCATGTATATAGCACTATAGGTGGAATAGAATATGATGATGGAGGTTGTGTGGAGAAGACAAAAAAGGGAGAAAGTCTCACATCGACGCGGCTAATCAACAGGCTATGGAGATGTCGATCAATTGATGTCAATACGAGGAGTAGGGATTGCCATCCAATGGATGCACTAGAGCTATAAGTGTATGAAAGCTCAAACTGAAACTAAGTGGGTGTGCATCCAACTTGCTTGCTCATGAAGACCTAGGGCATTTGGGGGGGGCATTTGCTTGCTCAAACTGAAACTTGCTTGCTCATGAAGACCTTGCTCATCAACTTTCTTGCTCATAATGAAAATTCCCACTAGTATATGAAAGTGATAACTCAAGAGACCCTCTATATGAAGAACATGGTGCTACTCTAAAGCACAAGTGTGGTAAAAGGATAGTAACACTGTCCCTTCTCTCTTTTCTCTCATTTTTATTTTTCTCTCTTATTTTTTGTAGGCTTCTTTGGCCTCTATTTTTTTTTGGGGGGGGGGGCTTCTTTGGCCACTTTTATTTTGATAACCTCACATGGGACAATGTTCTAATAATGATGATCATCACACTTTTATTTACTTACAACTCAATATTAGAACTCGATACTAGAACAAAGATATGACTCTATATGAATGCCTCCGACGGTGTACCGGGATGTGCAATGATCTAGCATAGCAATGACATCAAAAAACGGACAAGCCATGAAAGCATCATGCTAGATATCTTACAATCATGCAAAGCAATATGACAATTATGCTCAAGTCATGTATATGAAGATGATGGAAGTTGCATGGCAATATATCTCGGAATGGCTATGGAAATGCCATGATAGGTAGGTATGGTGGCTGTTTTGAGGAGGATATAAGGAGGCTTATGTGTGATAGAGCAAATCATATCACGGGGTTTGGATGCACCGGCGAAATTTGCACCAACTCTCGAGGTGAGAAAGGGCAATGCACGGTATCGAAGAGGCTAGCAATGATGGAAGGGTGAGAGTGCGTATAATCCATGGACTCAACATTAGTCATAAAGAACTCACATACTTATTGCAAAAATCTATTATCCATCGAACCAAAGTACTACACGCATGCTCCTAGGGGATAGATTGGTAGGAAAAGACAATGGCTCGTCCCCGACCGCCACTCATAAGGAAGACAATCAATAAATACCTCATGCTCCTACTTCGTTACATAACGGTTCACCATACGTGCATGCTGCGGGAATCACAAACTTCAAGAAAAGTATTTCTACAATCCACAAATACCCACTAGCATGACTCTAATATCACCATCTTTATATCACAAAACTATTGCAAGGAATCAAACATATCATATTCAGTGATCTACAAGTTTTATGTAGGATTTTAAGACTAACCATGTGAAAGACCAATTCCTGTCATCTCTCTAAATAGATATAAGTGAAGCAATATAGTTTAATTCTTTCTTCAAAAGATATGCCCACGCTCTAACAAATATAAGTAAAGCAAAAGAGCATTCTACAAATGGTGGTTTTCTATGTGAAGAGAAATAGGCAATCCAAACTTCAAATGATTTAAGCGAAGCACATGAAGCATTCTATAAAGCCATACTCAAAAGATATAAGTGAAGTGCAATGAGCATTCTATAAAACCAAGGACTATCTCATACTAGCATGGAGCATCAAAGAAAAGTGAAAACTAAATGCAAAAGACTCTCCAAGATTTGCACATACCACATGAACGAAACGAAGACGAAAACATACCGATACTTATTAAGGCAAGATGGGATGCCTTCCGGGGCATCCCCAAGCTTAGATGCTTTAGTCTCCTTGAATATTTACTTGGGTTGCCTTGGGCATCCCAAAGCTTGAGATCTTTCCTCTCCTTCTTCTCCTCATATCGAGACCTCCTCGATCTTTGATCACTTCATCCACACAAAACTCAACAGAAAGCTCGGTAAGATCCGTTAGTATAATAAAGCAAATCACTACTCTAATAATGTTGCAAACCAATTCATATTTTATTTTTGCACTGTAGCTATTTTAATATAACTTTTCCATGGCTTAATCCACTGATAGAAATTGATAGTTTCATCAAAACAAGCAAACAATGCATCAAAAACAGAATCTGTCTTAAACAGGACAGTCTGAAGTAATGTGAACATTCACCATACTTTTGGTACTCCAAAAATTCTGAAAAAGGAAAAATAAACAATTTTTGTAGAAAGACAGTGCAGAACGTTTCAGAACCGTTTGATGTTCTAGTAAAAAATGTTAAATCGCGCACTACAGCGAAAGTTTATGTTTTGCACCACACAAACCAACAAGCAATGTAAACATCCCAAAGGCAAATCTTGGCACATTATTTTTATGCTACAATGGATTTGTACAAGGGGATAATTATTTTTGTTGAAAAGTTTCTGTAATCAAGATTCACAAAGTTTCCGTGAGCATGAACAAAGTTCAAGCAGCTCCCCCACTTCAACAATGCTTGTCTTTCTCACTTTCACTTTCCTTGTTGAAAAGTTTTGGGTCCCCTCTACATTTTTTTGTTTTTAAACTTTATAAAAGCACTCAACAGAAATAAATGACACTCTAAAACTTCCGGGTTGTCCCCTGGCAGCACTTTCTTTAAAGCCATTAAGCTAGGCATAAAGTGCTCAAGTAATGGATCAACCCGGATCCCATGGTATATCAAAGCCAATTTTAATTAATAATGATTTGTGATTTAGTAGTGAGCACAAATCAACATATATCAAGCAATGATGAAGTCTAACTCTCTTCCTATGCATCGGCATGTGATAACACACAAGTATAGGGGATCGAACAGTTTTCGAGGGTAGAGTATTCAACCCAAATTTATTGATTCGACACAAGGGGAGCCAAAGAATATTCTCAAGTATTAGCAGCTGAGTTGTCAATTCAACCACACATGGAAACTTAATATCTGCAGCAAAGTGTTTAGTAGCAAAGTAATATGATAGTAGTGGTAACGGTGGTAAAAGGTAACGGTAGCAAATGTAATATTTTTGGTGTTTTATAGTGATTGTAACAATAGCAACGGAAAAGTAAATAAGCGAAGAACAATATATGGAAAGCTTGTAGGAAATGGATCGGTGATAGAGAATTATGCCGGATGCGGTTCATCATGTAACAGTCATAACCTAGGGTGACACAGAACTAGCTCCAATTCATCAATGTAATGTAGGCATGTATTTCGAATATAGTCATGAGTGCTTATGGAAAAGCACTTGCATGCCATCTTTTGTCCTACCCTCCCGTGGCAGAGGGGTCCTAGCGGAAACTAAGGGATATTAAGGCCTCCTTTTAATAGAGTACTGGAACAAAGCATTAACATATAGTGAATACATGAACTCCTCAAACTACGGTCATCACCTGTAAGTATCCCGATTATTGTCACTTCGGGGTTAACGGATCATAACACATAATAGGTGACTATAGACTTGCAAGATAGGATCAAGAACTCTCATATATTGATGAAAACATAATAGGTTCAGATCTGAAATCATGGCAATCGGGGCCTAGTGACAAGCATTAAGCATAGCAAAGTCATAACAGCATCAATCTCAGAACATAGTGGATACTAGGGATCAAACCCTAACAAAACTAACTCGGTTACATGATAAATCTCATCCAACCCATCACCGTCCAGCAAGCCTATGATGGAATTACTCACGCACGGTGGGGAGCATCATGAAATTAGTGATGGAGGATGGTTGATGATGACGATGGCGATGGATTCCCCTCTCCGGAGCCCCGAACGGACTCCAGATCAGCCCTCCCGAGAGAGTTTAGGGCTTGGCGGCGGCTGCGTATCGTAAAATGTGATGAATCCTTCTCCCTGATTTTTTTCTCCCCGAAAGTGAATATATGGAGTCAGGGTTGAGGTCGGTGGAGCATCAGGGGGCCCACGAGGCAGGGGGCGCGCCAGGGGGTAGGGCGGGCCCCCACCTTCGTGGACAGGTGAGGCCCCCCTGACATGGATCTTCCTTCCAGTATTTTTTATATCCTAAAATAATTCTCCGTTGATTTTCAGGTCATTCCGAGAACATTTATTTCTGCACAAAAATAACACCATGGCAATTCTGCTGAAAACAACGTCAGTCCAGGTTAGTTCAATTCAAATCATGCAAGTTAGAGTCCAAAACAAGGGCAAAAGTGTTTGGAAAAGTAGATACGACGGAGACGTATCAACTCCCCCAAGCTTAAACCTTTGGTTGTCCTCAAGCAATTTAGTTGATAAACTGAAAGTGATAAGGAAAAACTTTTACAAACTTTGTTTGCTCTTGTTGTTGTAAATGTAAAGCCAGCATTCAAGTTTTCAGCAAAGATTATGAACTAACCATATTCACAATTACATTTAGGTCTCATGTTTACTCATATCAATGGCATAATCAACTAGCGAGCAATAATAATAAATCTCGGATGACAACACTTTCTCAAAACAATCATGATATGATATAACAAGATGGTATCTCACTAGCCCTTTCTGAGACCGCAAAACATAAATGCAGAGCACCTTTAAAGATCAAGGACTGACTAAACATTGTAATTCATGGTAAAAGAGATCCAGTCAAGTCATACTCAATGTAAACTAACAGTAATGAATGCAAATAACAGTGGTGCTGTCCAACTAGTGCTTTTTAATAAGAGGATGATGACTCAACATAAAAGTAAATAGATAGGCCCTTCGCAGAGGGAAGCAGGGATTTGTAGAGGTGCCAGAGGTCGGTTTTGAAATAGATATGAATAATATTTTGAGCTATATACTTTCATTGTCAACATAACAACCAAGAGATGGCGATATCTTCCATGCTACAAACATTATAGGTGGTTCCCAAAAAGAATGGTAAAGTTGACACTCCCCCTCCACAAACAAGCATCAATCCATGGCTTGCTCGAAACAACGAGTGCCTCCAACTAACAAGATTCCCGGGGGAGTTTTGTTTGCAGTTATTTTGATTTGATTTGCATAAAGCATGGGACTGGGAATCCCGGTCACCAGCCATTTTCTTGTGAGTGGGGAGCGGAGTCCAATCCTCTTGAGAATAACCCGCCTAACATGGAAGATACTGACAGCCCTAGTTGATACATGAGCTATTCGAGCATACAAAACAGAATGTTTATTTTAAGGTTTAGAGTTTGGCACATACAAATTTACTTGGAATGGCAGGTAGATACCGTATATAGGTAGGTATGGTGGACTCATATGGAATAACTTTGGAGTTTATGGAATTGGATGCACAAGCAGTATTCCCGCTTAGTACAAGTGAAGGCTAGCAAAAGACTGGGAAGCGACCAGCTAGAGAGCGACAACAGTCATGAACATGCATTAATTAATCAACACTGAATGTAAGCATGATTAGGATATAATGCACCATGAACATAAATATCGTAGAGGCTATGTTGATTTTGTTTCAACTACATGCGTGAACATGTGCCAAGTCAAGCCACTCAAATCGTTAAAAAGAGGATACCACCCTATCATACCACATCACAACCATTTTAATAGCATGTTGGCACGCAAGGTAAACCATTATAAGCTCCTAGCTAATTAAGTATGGCATAATCAACTATAATCTCCAATTGTCATTGCAAAAATGTTTATTCATAATAGGCTGAATCAGGAACGATGGACTAATCATATTTACAAAAACAATAGAGGTCAAGTTCATACCAGCTTTTCTCATCTCAATAAGTTCATCATATAATCATCATTATTGACTTTCACTTGCACGATCGAATAGTGTGGATAATAATAATAGTGCACGTGCATTGGACTAAGCTGGAATCTGCAAGCATTCAATTCAAGAGAGAAGACAAGGTAATATGGGCTCTTTGTCAGATCAACCATAATGCATATAAGAGCCACTTTAACATTTTAATTATGGTCTTCTCCTCTTGACCCCCAAAGAACAAGAAAAGAAATAAAACTATTTACATGGGAAAGCTCCCAACAAGCAAAAGAAGAATGAGAAATATTTTTGGGTTTTCTTTTTAATTACTACTACAAGCATGGAAAGTAAACTAACTAAAAGTTACAACTATTTTTTTTGTTTTTCTTAAGGTTTATTAAACACACAAGAAGAAAGCATAAAAAGGAAAATAAACTAGCACAGATGATACAATGAAAAAGTATGAGCACCGACAACTAGCAATGAGTGTGTGAACATGAATGTAATGTCGGTCAGAAATACGTACTCCCCCAAGCTTAGGCTTTTGGCCTAAGTTGGTCTGTGGCCACGGCTAGCCTGGCGGATATCCAAAGTTGTAGCTGGGGTCGTACTGAGATGCAGCAGCTATTTCCTCATGAGCTGCCGCTTGGAGACGGGCCGTCTCCGTCCTCCTCTTATACTCGTCCGCCTCCTCCCTGGTTATAACATGTCTCCCTTTTGCCTGAGAGTCAAAGAAAGTAGGAGCAGGGAGAGCAACGTGATAGGTGCGTCGTCTGTCAAAGATTAGTCGGTACCGGAGGAACTAATCGTTCATCTCAACAAACTGATGACGAACCATGGCCTCATAATCTATATAAACAAGAGGCAACTCAATATCATGCCCACGTATGGGTATACCAAGAAAATTAGCTAGACGGGTTGCATAAATTCCACCAAAGAAATCTCCATGAGTACGATTATTATGCAACCTACATGCAACGGTAGCCCCCAAGTTGTATTGTTTATCTCCTAAAATAGCGCTTCTAAGAACGCTAAGATCAGGCACACACATATGCCGTGCTTCATCTTTACCATTAATGCATCTACCTATGAAGAGAGCAAAATAATGTATAGTAGGAAAATGAATGCTCCCTATGGTAGCTTGTGTTATGTCTCTAGATTCCCCCACAGTTATACTAGCAAGAAAATCTCTAAATTCAGATTTGCGAGGTTCATTAGGACAACCCCATTGTGGAAGTTTGCAAGCAGTGTTGAAATCCTCTAAGTCCATAGTATAAGAATTTTCATAGAGATCAAACATGACAGTTTGAGAATTGTGTGACGATGAAAATTCAAACCTCCTCACAAAGGGATCAGTGAGATAGTGGTATTGGCGGCACTTATCTGCCTCGAAGCTCCAAAGATCGGCATTACACACATACGCGTTAAATTCTTCCTTGATTCCTGCTCGATCCATAAAGTCCTCGGAAGGCCATTCACAAGCCCGCACTTGAGCTTCCCTCGGTGGTTCTTCGTCGGCATCGCGTATTGCGAGCCTGGGTCCTTGCTTCCTTGAAGGACCACCTTGGTACATTTTCCAAAACATATTTCTTCCTCTGAAAAATTTCTGAAATTTTAGTAACTTCAAAATAAAAGTGAACCAAACTCAACAATATTAATAGCAACCACTCTTACAAGTGCCTAGAGGCAATATCATGCATCAAAAATACTTTTGACCACATAAATTTGACATGCAAGCTCAAGAACAGGGTCACCTAAGCAGCAAAAATATGTAATGAATAAAGCACTAGAACAAAAACTAATTGGACCATTGGAGGAGTCGCATACCAAGGAACAATCCCCCAAAGCAGTTTTGTGAGAGGTGCTCTGATCAAGGAGATCGAAAATGGCAGCAAAATGAGCTTGGTGATAGAGGCAAAGGTGTCCCGATGTTTCGATGAGATGGTGGCTATCATTTCTGTGGGAGTTGACCTTGACGATCTGACTATGAACGTGCGAGACGTCGCGCCTTAGCAATCGCTAAACCAACTTCTGAGGGGTTATTGACCACGCCGGAGCACGATCAACCTGACCACGAGGGTCTGTTTCCTGTGAGCAAACAAAGAACAGGCAAGAAACTGAGATTGCAATCTAGATATTGCGAATATAAGATGAAAGCTTTATTGATCAAGGTGGGGTTCTATGATGTCTTGGTCTGGTCGTTGGACACAAACGAAGTACGCGAAGTTGCAGCTATGGCAAACTTTTAATCTAAACAAAACCCAAAGTCTAAACGATGCCCTAAGGGCTGTATATATGGAGGAGAGAGGGGGAATTTCGTGGCCCTTGGTGGAGGGGTCCGAAACCAACTCTAACTCTTGTTTCCCCACACATACGGACTCTAAAAACAGCCTATACTTAAGTACTTCGAAAATACATGGGCCTGGCCCAATAATAAGGTGACGCAGCACCTAGAATAGCCTCTGGATGAAATTTATGAAGTAGCATCTTGTATATTTCGACCCATGCTTCATGCACTCATTATGGTGGCTTTAGAGTCCTAGAATCATCACTTGTAACTTCGTTCTTGTTCCCCTTGTGCATGCCATCATCTCCATGCTTGAACTTGCTCCGAGGTTCATCTTTCTTGTCCAAGCTAGGCCCTTCATTTGTAAGCAAAACAAATGTATCCAATTTAGGCAGCATCATATTCTCATGAACATTAGAATCGTTACCAAGAAACGAAAGTACCTGATAATTCAATTGGCATGCGCGAGCTCTAGTAATTGGTCCAGTATGTATAGCAGCAGGGGCTGTGGGTGTAACAATGGTATTGATGCCCTAATCATACTCCCCTTCTTGAAATGAAGTCGTCCTCGACGAAAGTTCATCGTCCTCACCCAAATAAGGCTTCAAATCTACAATGTTAAAAGTGGGACTAACCCCAAAATCTGCAGGCAGCTCAATTTATATGCATTATCATTTATTTTCTCTAACATCTTAAAAGGACCATCAGCACGTGGCATTAGCTTTGATTTGCACAAATTAGGAAATCTATCCTTACGCAAATGTAACCAAACAAGATCTCCAGGTGCAAACACAACATGTTTTCTACCCTTATCTCCAGCAATTTTATATTTAGCATTCATACGCTCAATGTTTTCCTTAGTTAACTCATGCATTTTTAAAATCAATTCAGCACGTTCTTTAGCATCAAAATTAACCTTCTCCGCAGATGGAAGAGGCAACAAATCAATAGGTGCACGAGGTAGGAAACCATACACAATTTCAAAAGGGCACATCTTAGTAGTAGAATGCAATGAACAATTATAAGCAAATTCAATATGAGGCAAGCATTCTTCCCACATTTTCTTATTATTCTTCAAAACAGCCCTAAGCATAGTAGACAATGTTCTATTGACTACTTCAGTTTGTCCATCAGTTTGGGGGTGACAAGTAGTACTAAAAAGCAGTTTAGTCCCCAACTTAGCCCACAAACATCTCCAAAAGTGGCTAAGAAATTTAGTATCACGATCTGAAACAATAGTATTTGGCACACCATGCAAGCGAATAATTTTATGAAAGAACAAATCAGCAACATTAACAGCATCATCGCTTTTATGACATGGTATAAAGTGTGCCATTTTCGAGAACCTATCCACGACAACAAATATGCTATCCCTCCCCTTCTTTGTTCGAGGTAAACCTAAAAAGTCCATAGATATATCCTCCCAAGGAACACTAGGTACAGGCAAAGGCATATATAAACCATGAGGATTGAGCCGTGACTTAGCTTTTTGACATGTAGTGCAGCGAGCAACAAAACGCTCAACATCCCGTCTCCTCTTTGGCCAAAAGAAATGTGTAGCAAGTATATCCTCCGTCTTCTTGACGCCAAAGTGTCCCATTAATCCTCCTCCATGCGCCTCCTGCAACAACAAAAGACGAACGGAGCTAGCTGGAATGCATAGCTTGTTAGCACGAAACACAAATCCATCGTTAAGAACGAACTTGTTCCAAGTTCTCCCTTCCTTACAATTCTGCAATACATCTTTAAATTCAGCATCATGAACATATTCATCTTTGATGGTCTCCAAACCAAATATTTTAAAGTCAAGTTGTGAAAGCATAGTATAACGACGAGACAATGCATCAGCAATAACATTTTCTTTACCCTTCTTGTGTTTAATGACATAAGGGAAAGTCTCAATGAATTCAACCCATTTAGCATGTCTACGGTTTAGTTTTGCTTGACTTTTAATGTGTTTCAAAGATTCATGATCAGAATGTATAACAAATTCCTTGGGCCATAAATAATGTTGTTGTGTTTCTAAGGTCCAAACAAGAGCATATAATTCTTTATCATAAGTAGGATAGTTCAGACTACGCCCACTCAATTTTTCAGAAAAAGTATGCAACAGGTTTGTCATCTTGTAATAACACACCTCCTAATCCAATTCCACTAGCATCACATTCAAGCTCAAAAGTCTTATTAAAATCAGGAAGTTGGAGTAAAGGAGCATGTGTCAACTTATCTTTCGATACCGTGAAGGCTTCTTCCTGTGCGATACCCCAAACAAAAGGCACATCCTTCTTTGTAAGCTCGTTGAGAGGTGCAGTAATGGTGCTGAAATCGCTCACAAAACGCCTATAGAAACCAGTGAGACCAAGGAAACTCCTCACTTGTGTGACCGTTTTGGGCTGCGGCCAACTCTCAATAGCTTCAATCTTGGCTTTATCAACTTCAATTCGCTGTGGGGTAACAACATAGCCAAGAAAAGATATTCGGTCGGTGCAAAAGGTGCACTTTCCAAGGTTACCAAACAAACGTGCATCACGTAGAGCAATAAAAACAACACGTAAATGTTCCAAATGTTCCTCCAAAGATTTGCTATAAATCAATATGTCATCAAAGTAAACTACCACAAATCGTCCAATTAAAGCACGTAAAACTTCGTTCATTAATCTCATGAAAGTACTAGGTGCATTAGGTAAACCAAAAGGCATAACTAACTACTCATATAATCCAAACTTAGTTTTAAATGTTGTTTCCATTCTTCTCCCAATTTCATACGAATTTGATGGTATCCACTACGCAAATAAACTTTGGAGAATATTGTAGAGCCACTCAATTCATCAAGCATATCATCTAGCCTGGGAATAGGATGACGATAACGAATAGTAATATTATTAATGCCTCTACAATCAACGCACATACGAGACGTACCATCCTTTTTCGGCACTAAAATGATAGGAACAGCACAAGGACTAAGGGATTCACATATATAACCTTTGTCGAGCAGTTCTTGTACTTGACGCATAATCTCCTTCATCTCCTCTGGATTGGTATGTTATGGTGCACGGTTGGGTAATGATGCACCGGGAATTAAGTCAATTTGATGCTCAATCCCTCGAATAGGTGGTAATCCCGGTGGCACGTCTTCTGGAAAGACGTCAGCGAACTCCTGCAAAATGTTAGTGACAGCAGGAGGCAAAGAGGAAGGCACGTCCTCGAAAGAAAATAATGCCTCTTTGCACACAAAAGCATAGCAAACAGATTTGCTGAAATCTAGCTCATCAATATCAGATTTCGTGGCAAGTAAACAAGCACTTTTCAATTTAATTTCAGAAGCAACACTAGATGGTTTATTATTAGATTTCATTTGTTGCTCAAATTCTTTTGCCACAATCTGATTTTCACTCTTATTTTTCTCCTGTTTTGCTTTATTAGCTCTATTAATATCATCTTTCAAAATGGATTCAGGAGTCATAGGAAGAAAAGTAATATTTTTATCTTTATGAACAACAGTATACTGATTGTTTCTACCATGGTGTACAGAATTTTTATCAAGTTGCCATGGTCTACCAAGTAATAAGGAACATGCTTGCATAGGTACCACATCACAATCAACATAATCAGCATATGTAAAGATACTAAAGTGCATACGAACAGTACGTGTGACCTTAACCTCGCCGCTGTTGTTGAACCACTGGATGTAGTAAGGATGTGGATGTGGTATTCCGGTGAGAGATAGCTTCTCCACCATCTCCATGCTAGCCAAGTTATTGCAGCTCCCTCCATCTATGATGACGCGAACAGAACGTTCCTTCACAACTCCCTTTGTATGGAACAAATTATGCCTCTGATTTTGCTCAGCTTGTGTAACCTGCACACTCAGAACACATTGATCAACTAAACAGTCATACCTGTCAGCATCTTCAGCAGCCATGTATTGCGTCTCATGATCAGAATCGTCTCCATCGTGTTCTTCATGTGTAATAAGAGACAAAGTCTCCTCATCATAGTCACTAGCGGACTCATACCCACCATCCTCAGTAGCAATCATCATGCGCTGAGATTGGCATTCTCTCACAAAATGTCCTCTTCCCTTACAACGACGAAAAATAATATCACTTGTGTGCCCTGTTGATGCCATGGAAGAAGAAGAGCTCTGCGCAGGCCCGGCAGGTGTGCTCTTGGCAGATAGTGGTGGTTGTGCCTGCTTTCTTGTATCACGACTGGAGGTGGCACCTGATGGAGGTGCTGGTGGAGTGGAAGTAGAGGATGCACGTGGTGTCCATGATGAAGATCGACCTGCAGAAAAGTTAGTTCGCGACAATGCCTGTCGATCCTGCACTTCACGTTCAGCTTTACAAGAAAGATGGAATAAACGAGTGATATTAGTATACTCCTTATAGTCTAGAATGGTCTGAATCTCTCTATTTAATCCACCCATAAAACGTGCAAGCATAGCTTCATTCTCCTCAACAATACCACATCTAATCATGCCAGTTTGTAATTTTTGATAATATTCTTCTACAGAATTTTTTCTTTATCTTAAGTGCTGTAATTTTTGAAGTAATTCACGTTGATAATATGGTGGAACCCAACGAGTACGCATAGAAGTTTTCAAAGTAGCCCAAGTAGATGGAATAGGATATAATCTACAATGTTCAGACCACCAAACACATGCAAAGCTAGTGAAAGCACAAACAGCAGCAGGAACACGTCTCTCCTCGGGATATTGTAAACATGTAAATCATTGTTTAGTTTCTAACTCCCAAGTAAGATATATATCAGGAACATATCTACCCTCAAATGGTGGAATATTCAATTTTAGTTTAGGAAGATGGTCATGTACCTTAGGTGGTGGTGCAGCCCTACCGTTGCGATGATATGCATGAGGACGACCTGGTGGTGGTGGTGCTGGTGGTTGCACGTAGTTCTGATTTTGATCAACCTCATCCTCGTAGTCCTCTACCTCTACAGTAGCAGCAGGAGTGACAGAAGCACTAACAGTAGGTACAGCAGCACCAGAAGTTTGACCAGGCTCAATGGGAACGCGTTGTGCTCGTCCCACTTGATTTGGAAGACGATGTTGTTGTTGTTGTAGAGGTGCGACAGGTGCAGTGGGCGGTGGAAGACGCACGAGCAATTCATTAAACTTGTTATCGAGCTTTGTTTCGAATGCCTTCTCAATGCCATCTATCTTCTCCATGGCCTCTTCAAATCTGTTTAGCACATCTTCCACCTGTCCACTCATCATTTGCTGAAACTTATCATGTAACTCTTTGTTCCTCATGTTCTCCCAGTCAATCGCGTCGGGTTGTGATCCTGCCATGGTTAGCAGCAATAGAAACACACAAGAATATGATCCTACAGACTACTAGAAAATGGTGGTGGTGGAGTGTCACAAATCCGTCAAGCAAATCTCAAATTCTTACCAGTTCTTACCCAGCAGCAGGCGGTGATCGGCAACCGTCGTAGTCGAAACTCTTAAAGCTTGGATAGAGCGATTACCAGGGAGAGTCAAACTCACGAGTAGGTATATGTGGAGCTAGGAAGGCTTATAATATGGTAGAAAAAGGGTCAGCAATAATCAATTCAGAGATGCAAAGTTGAATAAACGCTCAACAACGGGACTGTGCTGGTCCTAGGCTAGATCGTGCTAGAGACGCGAGCCTAGAACACTAACATAAATCATGGCGCTGCACGTAAACAAGGGAAGAGCACACTCTGGAACGTTTTTTCGCTCTTTTTTTTGGCGATCCTCTTTTTTTTGCGCTCCTTTTTTGCGAAAAATCACTATAATGACGAGTGTCTCAAAACTCTTCCCTCGACAAACTGACAGGATGGGCATGAAATTTTTTTACGACTTTTTTTCCGAAATTAGGGCAGCGACGACGAAAAGGTGCGCAAAAAATCACTATGATGGCACGTGGCTCAAAAGACTCAGAAAAGCCTAAAAATAGGATAGGGAAAAAAATTTGCCTGTGAAAATTTTGGCCTAAAAGCTACCCAGGGGTCTCCAGACTTTTTTTCTGAAACCTACTCAGGCAAGGAAACACGAATCGGAAAGTAGACGGACCTCGAAAACAAATCTAATATGAAAATAACTCGGATTGGTGGTGGATATATGATGGTAGGATATGGCAGCGGTGGTGGTATATGGATACGGATTGGCAGTGGTATATGGATACAGATTGGTGGTGGTATATGAAGACGGATTGGTGATGGTATATGGAGACGGATTGGTGGCGGATAAGCGGTGGTGGTAGATGGCAGGGGCGATGATGATGGTGCGGCGGCAGCGTGACAACTTATGACCAGAACTCGAAACACTAAAAGACTAGACTCTAAGACCAGCAACTAGACACGACGATGCAACTGCAAATTCAACATAGCAAAATACTGAAAAGACTATGCAAAGGCTCAGATTGGTTCGGATATGATGAACTAACCCTAATTTTTTGGCTTTTTTCGTGGACTGTAGGTATAAAGAACAAACTCAATCTAAACTACGAAAAACTGTAAAATCTCACCGAGCAACCTGGAAATCTGATACCACTTGATAGAGGCAAAGGTGTCCCGATGTTTCGATGAGATGGTGGCTATCATTTTTGTGGGAGCCGACCTTGACGATCCGACTATGAATGTGCGAGACGTCGCGCCTTAGCAATCGCTAAACCAACTTCCGAGGGGTTATTGACCACGCCGGAGCACAATCAACCTGACCACGAGGGTCTGTTTCCTGCAAGCAAACGAAGAATAAGCAAGAAACTGAGATTGCAATCTGGATATTGCGAATATAAGATGAAAGCTATATTGATCAAGGTGGGGTTCTGTGACGTCTTGGTCTGGTCGTTGGACATAAACGAAGTACACGAAGTTGCAGCTATGGCGAACTTTTAATCTAAACAAAACCCAAAGTCTGAACGATGCCCTAAGGGCTGTATATATGGAGGAGAGAGGGGGAATTTCGTGGCCCTTGGTGGAGGGGTCCGAAACCAACCCTAACTCTTGTTTCCCCACACATACGGACTCTAAAAACAGCCTATACTTAAGTACTTCGAAAATACATGGGCCTGGCCCAATAATAAGGTGACGCAGCACCTAGAATAGCCTCTGGTTGAAATTTATGAAGTAGCATCTTGTATATTTCGACCCATGCTTCATGCACTCATTATGGTGGCTTCAGAGTCCTAGAATCATCACTTGTAACTCCGTTCTTGTTCCCCTTGCGCATGCCATCATCTCCATGCTTGAACTTGCTCCGAGGTTCATCTTTCTTATCCAAGCTAGGCCCTTCATTTGTAAGCAAAACAAATGTATCCAATTTAGGCAGCATCATATTCTCATGAACATTAGAATCGTTACCAAGAAACGAAAGTACCTGATAATTCAATTGGCGTGCGCGAGCTCTAGTAATTGGTCTAGTATGTATAGCAGCAGGGGCTGTGGGTGTAAAAATGGTATTGGTGTCCTCATCACTTGGACTCGGGTTTGAGCTGGTTAGTGATGTTTGTGGGAGGAATAAACAGTGTGGTAGCTGGAATAAGTGGAGGGGAGTCACCATGGGCCCACGAGGCAGGGGGCGCGCCCAGCAGGTAGGGCGAGCCCTCCACCCTCATGGCCAGGTGCTTGCTCCCCCTGCCGTGTTCTCAGTGCCAGATATTCTCAAATATTCCAGAAAAAAACATATTTAAATTTCAGGGCATTTGGAGAACTTTTATTTTCGGGGTATTTTTATTGCATTGATAATTCAGAAAACAGAGAGAAATTACTATTTTTGCTTTATTTAATATAAATAACAGAAAGTAAAAAGAGGGTACAGAGTGTTGTGCTTTCTAAATTCATCCATCTCATGCTCATCAAAAGGAATCCACTAACAAGGTTGATCAAGTCTTGTTAACAAACTCATTCTGAATAACATGGAACCGGAGAATTTTTGAATAACACTAGGTTACCTCAACGGGGATATGCACATCCCAACCAATAAGAATATCATATTTCTTCTTGACAGTAGGAAGAGGAAATTTAAAACCTCAAAAAATAATCGATGGAATTTTTCCAATAGAGTTGATAGTGTGGACTTGAGATTGTTTCCTCGGAAAGTGTACCGCATGCTCATTACCATTGACATGAAAAGTGACATTGCCATTGTTGCAATCAATAACAGCCCCTGCAGTATTCAAAAAGGGTCTTCCAAGAATAATAGACATACTATCGTCCTCGGGAATATCAAGAAAAACAAAGTCCGTTAAAATAGTAATGTTTGCAACCACAACAAGCACATCCTCACAAATACCGACAGGTATAGCAGTTGATTTATCAGCCATTTGCAAAGATATTTCAGTAGGTGTCAACTTATTCAAATCAAGTCTACGATATAAAGAGAGAGGCATAACACTAACACCATCTCCAAGATCACATAAAGCAGTTTTAACATAGTTTCTTTTAATAGAGCATGGTATAGTTGGTACTCCTGGATCTCCTAGTTTCTTTTGTATTCCACCCTTAAAAGTATAATTAGCAAGCATGGTGGAAATTTCAGCTTCCGGTATCTTTCTTTTAGTAGTAACAATATCTTTCATGTACTTAGCATAAGGATTCATTTTAAGCATATCAGTTAATCGCATACGCAAGAAGATAGGTCTAATCATTTCAGCAAAGCGCTCAAAATCCTCATCATCATTTTTCTTGGATGGTTTGGGAGGAAAAGGCATGGGTTTCTGAACCCATGGTTCTCTTTCTTTACCGTGCTTCCTAGCAACAAAGTCTCTCTTATCATAACGTTGATTCTTTGATTGTGGGTTATCAAGATCAACAGTAGGTTCAATCTCTACATCATTGTCATTACTAGGTTGAGCATCAACATGAACATCATCATTAACATTATTACTAGGTTCATGTTCATTACCAGATTGTGTTTCAACATCATAAATAGAAATATCATTGGGATTCTCAGGTGTGTCATCAACAGGTTCACTAGAAGCATGCAAAGTCCTATCATTTTTATTTTTCTTCCTCTTAGAATCCTGGTCAATTCTCTTAGGATGGCCTTCAGGATACAAAGGTTCCTGATTCATTTTACCACCTCTAGTCATAACTCTAGCAACATTATCATTTTTCTTACTATTTAATTCATTGAGCAAATCATTCTGAGCTTTAAGTACTTGTTCTACTTGAGTGGTAACCATAGAAGCATGTTTACTAATAAGTTTAAGTTCACCTTTAATATTATCCATATAATCACCCAAGTGTTCAAGCATATCAGCATTGCATTTTAATTCTCTACCAAAATAAGAATTGAAGTTTTCTTTCTTAACCATAAAGTTATCAAACTCATCTAAGCATGGGCTAGCAAACTTAGTAAATGGGATTTCAGCTTTATCATATCTATAGAGAGAATTTACCTTTACTACCTGTGTCGGGTTATCAAGACCATGTATTTCTTCAATAGGTGATGGATTAAGACCATGTATTTCTTCAACAGGTGGTAAATTAAGACCATGTATTTCTTCAATAGGAGGTAAATTCTTAACATCTTCAGCTTTAATACCTTTTTCTTTCATAGGTTTCTTTGCCTCTTGCATATGTTCAGGGCTGGGAAATAGAATACCCCTTTTCTTCGGAGTTGGCTTAGGAGTTGGTGTAGGAATTGGATCAGGAATTGGATCAGGAAGTGTCCAATTATTTTCATTAGTCAACATATTATTCAATAAAATTTCAGCTTCATCTGGTGTTTTTTCCCCTGAAAACACAACCAGCACAACTATCCAGGTGGTCTCTGGAAGCATCAGTTAGTCCATTATAAAAGATATAAAGTATTTCATTTTTCTTAAGAGGATGATCAGGAAAAGCATTAAGTAATTGGAGAAGCCTCCCCCAAGCTTGTGGGAGACTCACTTTTTCAATTTGCACAAAATTATATATATCCCCTAAAGCAGCTTGTTTCTTATGAGCAGGGAAATATTTAGCATAAAAGTAATAAATCATATCCTGGGGACTACGAACACAACCAGGATCAAAAGAATTAAACCATATCTTAGCATCACCCTTTAATGAGAACGGAAATAATTTAAGGATATAATAATAGCGAGTTTTCTCATCATTAGTGAAAAGGGTGGCTATATCATTTAATTTAGTAAGATGTGCCACAACAGTTTCAGATTCATAGCCATAGAAAGGATCTGATTCAACCAAAGTAATTATCTCAGGATCAACAGAGAAATCATAATCCTTATTAGTAACAAAGATAGGTGAAGTAGCATAAGCAGTATCATATTTCATTCTAGCATTCAAAGTTTCTTGTTTCAGCTTAGCTAATAATTTCTTAAGATCACTCCTATCATTGCAAGCAAGAAAATCTCTAGCAGTTTCTTCATCCATAACATAGACCTTAGGCACAACAGGTAATTCATATCTAGGGGGAGAGTCGTCATCATCACTTTCATCAATATTATCAGTTTCAATAATTTCATTCTCTCTAGCCCTAGCAAGTTGTTCATCAAGAAATTCACCAAGTGGCACAGTAGTATCAAGCATAGAAGTAGTTGCATCATAAGTATCATGCATAGCAGAAGTGGCATCATCAATAACATGCGACATATCAGAATTAATAGCAGAAGCAGGTTTAGGTGTCGCAAGCTTACTCAAAACATAAGGTGTATCAAGTGCAGAGCTAAATGGCAGTTCCTTACCTCCCCTCGTAGTTGAGGGATAAATCTTGGTTCTTGGATCTTTCAAGTTCTTCATAATGATAAGCATATATAAATCCCAAGTGACTCAAAGAATAGAGCTATGCTCCCCGGCAACGGTGCCAGAAAATAGTCTTGATAACCCACAAGTATAGGGGATCGCAACAGTTTTCGAGGGTAGAGTATCCAACCCAAATTTATTGATTCGACACAAGGGGAGCCAAAGAATATTCTCAAATATTAGAAACTGGGTTGTCAATTCAACCACAACTGGAAACTTAATATCTGCAGCAAAGTGTTTAGTAGCAAAGTAATATGATAGTAGTGGTAACGGTGGTAAAAGGTAACGGTAGCAAAAGTAATTTTTTTGGTGTTTTATAGTGATTGTAACAATAGCAACGGAAAAGTAAATAAGCGAAGAACAATATATGGAAAGCTCGTAGGCAATGGATCAGTGATAGAGAATTATGCCAGATGCGGTTCATCATGTAACAGTCATAACCTAGGGTGACACAGAACTAGCTCCAATTCATCAATGTAATGTAGGCATGTATTCCGAATATAGTCATACGTGCTTATGGAAAAGAACTTGCATGGCATCTTATGTCCTACACTCCCGTGGCAGTGGGGGTCTGTCGGATCACGGGTTCCGGCAAACCCTTGAGGTTTGAACACTGGGGTGCGCGCGAAGGTTTTCTCCCTATCGATCCACGCCCTAGCTTTCTAAGATCTCGCAGATGAACTCAACGAACTCACAATAAAGAAAGACACAAGATTTATATTGGTTCGGTCCACCGTTGTGGTGTAAAACCCTACTCCAGTGTGGTGGTGGATTGCCTCTTGGGCTGATGAAGAACAGTTACAAGGGAAGAACCGCCTCCTGAGGTTGAGGTGCTCTTGTGCTTGGAGAACTTGTGTGGGTGAGATAATCTTGGATCTGCTTCCCACTTGTGATGAGGTCCATCCTCTCTCTTCTTGTCTCTTCGTCGTCCCTCTTCCTCACTGTGGTGGCTAGTTCTACTTATATAGGCCCTGGTCCTCTCCCCAAATATTGAGCGGGAAGGGAGCCAACAACGGCCAATTCGAAAGGGTTGTCTTCACCTGCCAAAAGGTGGTCTTCGCCTGCCAAAGGCTCCGGTGATGACGCCGTCTTGGGCTCCATGGTGACCTCCGTCCTGCCGTCGTTCTGGTCTTGGTCTCGTTGCACCAATATGGAAACCTTTGCTTGATGCCTCGGTACACCGCGCCCGCGCTTGCCCCCTTAGCACCATAGAGGAAACAAGGACACTACGCGCGCTGGCGCCCGCCTGGCCTTGATCGTCATGGCTCACGTCACGAGGACCTCGCGATGTTTGCCCCGCCTTGATCTCTCCGCCCCTCGCATGCCTACCTGGCGAGGTCGCTTCTGATGAGGTCTTGTGTCGTCCACCTCATGAGGCTTGGCCCCTATCGAGGGTCTTGAATGCCTTGTCGATGAAGATGGGTGGGCCGCAGGTAGGCACGTCTGGGGACCCCTGTTCCCAGGACGCCGACAGGGTCCTAGCAGAAACTAAGGGATATTAAGGCCTCCTTTTAATGGAGTACCGGAACAAAGCATTAACACATAGTGAATACATGAACTCCTCAAACTACGGTCATCACCGGTAAGTATCCCGATTATTGTCACTTCGGGGTTAATGGATCATAACTCATAATAGGTGATTATAGACTTGCAAGATAGGATCAAGAACTCTCATATATTGATGAAAACATAATAGGTTCAGATCTGAAATCATGGCACTCGGGCCCTAGTGACAAGCATTAGGCATAGCAAAGTCATAGCAACATCAATCTCAGAACATAGTGGATACTAGGGATCAAACCCTAACAAAACTAACTCGATTACATGATAAATCTCATCCAAACCATCACCGTCCAGCAAGCCTACGATGGAATTACTCACGCACGGCAGTGAGCATCATGAAATTGGTGATGGAGGATGGTTGATGATGATGATGGCGACGGATTCCCCTCTCCGGAGCCCCAAACGGACTCCAGATCAGCCCTCCCAAGAGAGTTTAGGGCTTGGCGGCGGCTCCGTATCGTCACACGCGATGAATCCTTCTCCTTGTTTTTTTCTCCCCGAAAGTGAATATATGGAGTCAGGGTTGAGGTCGGTGGAGCGTCAGGGGGCCCACGAGGCAGGGGGCGCGCCCAAGGGGTAGGCCGCGCCCCCCACCCTCGTGGACAGGTGGAGGCCCCCTGACGTGGATCTTCCTTCCAGTATTTTTATATATTCAAAAATAATTCTCTGTTGATTTTCAGGTCATTCCGAGAACTTCTATTTCTGCACAAAAATAACACCATGGCAATTCTGCTGAAAACATCGTCAGTCCGGGTTAGTTCCATTCAAATCATCCAAGTTAGAGTCCCAAACAAGGGCAAAAGTGTTTGGAAAAGTAGATACGACGGAGACGTATCAGCATGTCATAAAAGAGCAATTCGTGCACACATAGTAAAGGCCAATGCATAGTATAAACAGTTTCTTATAACTTTATCCTATTGGAAACATGGAGAGGCGGAGATGTAGTTCCTCTATTGGAAACATGCATATTATATCTATCAAAATCATCATGTGTAGTAGTAAAACGCAACCCATCAATATAATCCTTAATAAGGGCAAACTTCTCCGATATAGTGTAGTAGGGAGAATTCAAAAAGATAATAGGACTATCGTGCGTGGGTGCAATAGCAACAATTTCATGTTTAACATAAGGAACTATAGCAAGTTCATCTCCATAAGCATAATTCATATTGGCATCTTGGCCACAAGCATAGCAAGCATCATCAAAAAGGGATGTTTCAAAAGAATTAATGAGGTCATAACAATCATCATAGCATTCATCCTTCGGTAAGCACGAAGGGAATTTAAACAATATATGAGTTGAAGAGTTACTCTCATTAGAAGGTGGGCACAGGTGATCAGTCCGCTCTTCCTCCTTTTGTAATCCGCTCTCCTCCTCATCTTTTTCATCCAATGAGCTCACAATGTCATTAATATCTTCTTCCATAGACTATTGCAAAATATTAGTCTCTTCTTGGACAGCGGAGGACTCCGCAATATATGGTTTAACATAGGCATTAGAAGCATAATTATCATAAAAAATTGAAGTATGGCAAAATTTTCAGATTTGTAAAGAGTAGCATCATACTTTCTAATCAAAGAAGCAATTTCATAAGCACCCGTAAAAGCAACAAATTCTTCAATTTGTTGAACATCATAGTAATTAAACACCCTTAGCATACGAAGATACGATTCCATTATCACTAAACTCACATTGGGTAGGGAAGGTGTTTCTTAGGGTCTTCAGAACAACATGTAAAATCATATATTTCACATAAATTCCAAGCATAGCACTGCAAATGATGAATTTGATCCATTAAAAGTTTCCCTTTTTCAGATATGCGGTGTCGCACATAACAAGCATGCTCATCTAAAGATTTTCCCTCAACTAAGCTAGTTGGGGTTTCAGCCCGAGCACATAGGGATCGAAGATGATCCAAGTAAAAAGCTTCAGTAGTGTGATAGATTTTGAGTGGTTCTTCAACCATTGGTTCAGTAGGTACCACTAATTTTTTTGGTATTTTCAGTTTCCTACCCATAACTAAAGATAGAAAACAAGATCACAAAATAAAAACTACTTAGTGATAAAGCAAACAAGCACACACGAGAATATTCACCCCACGCTATAACTCCTCGGCAAGGGCGCCAGAAAAAGGTCTTGATAACCCACAATTATAGGGGATCAATTGTAGCCTATTTTGATAAGTAAGAGTGTCGAACCCAACGAGGAGCTAAAGGTAGAACAAATATTACCTCAAGTTTTATCGACCACCGATACAAATCTACGCATGCTTGACGTTCGCTTTACCTAGAACAAGTATAAAACTATAAGTACTTTGTAGGTGTAACGGGATAGGTTTGCAAGAATATAAAGAGCACGTAAATAAAAACTAGGGGCTGTCTTAGGTAGAGAAGCAATAAAGTTAGTATAGCGAGTGTGGAAAAGTGATGGTAGGAGTTGCGAAATTATCCCTAAGCAATTGACTACTTTACTAGACTGATAGCAAGTTTTATGTGGGAGAGGCCACTGCTAGCATGTCATCCCTGACTTGGAATTCTATGCACTTATGATTGGAACTATTAGCAAGCATCCGCAACTACTAACGTTCACTAAGGTAAAACCCAACCATAGCATTAAGATATATTGGTCCCCCTTCAATCCCGTATGCATCAATTTCTATGCTAGGTTGAAGCTTCTGACCTCTTGCCCTCCAATACATAGTCCTATCAACATACAACTAACCCTATGATGTGATCCACGCGCGCGGTCATATGATGGGCACGAAAGGACAGCAACATAACCACAAGAAAATGAAACCAATCGTAGCAATTCACCAATTACCGATAGGACAATGAAAATCTACTCAGACATCATAGGATGGCAACACATCATTGTATAATAATATGAAGCATAAAGCACCATGTTCAAGTAGAGGGTACAACGGGTTGCAGGAGAGTGGACCGCTGTAGATAGATGGGGGAAGGTGATGAAGATGTTGGTGAAGATGACGGAGGTGTTGGTGTAGATTGCCGTCACACGATGATGGCCCCGACGGCGTTCCGGCGCCACCGGGAGAGAGGGGGAGAGAGCCCCCCTTCTTATTCTTCTTCCTTGACCTTCTCCCTAGATGGGAGAAGGGTTTCCCCTCTAGTCCATGGCCTCCATGGCGGCGGAGGGGCGAGAGCCCCTCCGAGATTGGATATGTCTCTCTCTATTTCTACGTTTTCTGATTCTGCCCTTTCACCATTTCTTAAATTCCCGGAGATCCGTAACTCCGATTGGGCTGAATTTTGGACACGATTTTTATTCGGATATTGGCTTTCTTGCGGCAAAAGAAGGGCACCAACCGCCTTACGGGTTGGCCGCGAGGGACCAGGGCGCGCCCCCTACCCCGTGGCCCCCTCGGGTATAGTCTCGCGTTGATTCTTCATCCCAAAAATCACATATATTCCAAAAAAAATCTCCGTCAGTTTTTATCCTGTTTGGACTCTGTTTGATATAGATTTTCTGCGAAACAAAAAACATGCAACAAACAGGAACTGCCACTTGGCACTGGATCAATATGTTAGTCCCAAAAAATAGTATAAAAAGTAACCAAAAGTATATAAAAGTTGTAGAATATTGGCATGTAACAATCAAAAATTATAGATACGACAGAGATGTATCACTCGCACACATCATGATCTCACGGCCTAGCTCGACGATCCCAAAGAACAAGGGACACAAGAGTTTATACTGGTTCGGGCCACCGATGTGGTGTAATACCCTACTCCAGTGTGGTGTGGTGGATTGCCTCTTGGGCTGAGGATGAACAGTTACAAGGGAAGAACAACCTCCTGAGGATAGGTGCTCTTGTGCTTGGTGAGTGTGGTGACTTTTGTGGAATGAATCCGGTCCAAGATCCCAGATCCGATCATCCCCTGCGGTAGTGGCTAGTCCTTTATATAGAGGCCCGGTTCCTCTTCCCAAATATTAGGCGGGAAGGGATCCCACAACGGCCAATTTGAAGGGGGACAACTAGTACAAGCTATCCTGACAAAAGATGGTCTTCGCCTGCCAAAGGCTCTGGTGGTGACACCGTCTTGGGCTCCACGGTGACTTCCGTCCTGCTATCCTACTAGTATTGTTCTTGTTGCACCGATATGGAAACCTTTGCCTGATGCCTCGGGACTCCTCACCTGTGCTTGCCTCTTTAGCACCAAAGAGGAAATGAGGACACTGCGCGCACTGGCGCCCGCCTGGCTCCAGTCGTCATGGCTTGCGTCACAGGAACCTCGCAAGGTGTCCCTTGCCTTGATCCTCCGCCCCTCACGAGCCAGCCTGGTGGGGGAGCCCCCAAGGAGGTCTTGTGTCGTCCGCCTCGCGAGGCTTGGCCCCTCGCGAGGGTCTTGAGTGTTTGCTGGTGAAGGTGGGCCGCACAGGGCCGCTGGTGGAGCCACGACGCGGGCCGCAGGTAGGCAAGTCTGGGGACCCCCGTTCCCAGAACGCCGACAATAACTATCCCTCAACATGCAACAAAGAGTCACTCCAAAGTCACTAATAGCGGAGCACAAATGAAGAGATTATTGTAGGGTATGAAACCACCTCAAAGTTATCCTTTCTGATCGATCTATTCAAGAGTCGGTAGTAAAATAACACAAAGCTATTCTTTCCGTTCAATCTATCCTAGAGTTCGTACTAGAATGACACCTTAAGACACAAACCAACCAAAAACCTAATGTCACCTAGATACTCCAATGTCACCTCAAGTATCCGTGGGTATGATTATACCATATGCATCACACAATCTTAGATTCAACTATTCAACCAACACAAAGAACTTCAAAGAGTGCCCCAAAGTTTCTACCAGAGAGTCAAGACGAAAACATGTGCCTACCCCTATGCATAAGTTCACAAGGTCACTGAACCCGCAAGTTGATCACCAAAACATATATCAGGTGGATCACGTGATATACCATTGTCACCACAGATAAACAAGTGCAAGACATACATCAAGTGTTCTCAAATCCTTGAAGACTCAATCCGATAAGATAACTTCAAAGGGAAAACTCAATCCATTACAAGAGAGTAGAGGGGGAGAAACATCATAAGATCCAACTACAATAGCAAAGCTCACGATACATCAAGATTGTGCGAATCAAGAACACAAGAGAGAGAGAGAGAGATCAAACACATAGCTACTGGTACATACCCTCATCCCCGAGGGTGAACTACTCCCTCCTCGTCATGGAGAGCACCGGGATGATGAAGATGGCCACCGAAGAGGGATTCCCCCTCCGGCAGGGTGCCTGAACGGGTCTAGATTAGTTTTCGGTGACTATAGAGGCTTGCAGCGGCGGAACTCCCGATCTAGGTTATGTTCTGGAAGTTTGGGTATATATAAGAGGTTTTGGCGTTGGGAACAAGTTAGGGGGGTCCCCGAGGCAGCCACGAGGTAGGGGGTGCGCCCGGGGGGTAGGGCGCGCCCCCACCCTCGTGGCTGCCTCGGGACTCTTCTGGCCCATCTCCACTACTCCATGGGCTTCTTCTGGTCCAAAAATGATCTCCGTGAAATTTCAGGTCAATTGGACTCTGTTTGGTTTTCGTTTTCTGCGGTACTCAAAAACAAGGGGAAAAACAGAAACTGGCACTAGGCTCTAGGTTAATAGGTTAGTCCCAAAAATCATATAAAATAGCATATACATGCATATAAAACATCCACGATTGATAATATAATAGCATGGAACAAACAAAAATTATAGATACGTTGGAGACATATCAGGAGGTGACGAGGCCATGGTAAGAGCGGCCTCCCCCCCAGCTACCCAATGCCCTTGTACGCCCAAGCGCAATGCTCCGAAGGAGGGGGCAATGCCTCGCGCCGCTGGCCCATGAACCCACGTCGAGGGCTCCTCGCGTGAGCTTGTGGTGTGGGCGGCGATGCCGCCGCGCACCTGGATCAAGCTCTCGCAGTTCTTTACCGAAGAGATGACGCCGAGGGTGTAACACCCAAGATGCGGCTATATCTCCCACGTGTCGAGGCACGACTTAAAGGCATAACCGCATTTTGGTTTTGTCGCAAGAAGGGTCATCTTGCCTTAAAACCCGCTAGGAAGAAGAACGAGTCCATTCATTTGACTATGTTGCTTCATCTACTTCATGGACTTGTTCTTCTTCCTAGCAGGTTTTCAGGCAAGATGACCCTTCTTGCGACAGAACTAAAATGCGAGGGGGCTGCTCGAGCTATTGCTGCAACACGCCGGGTGCAACACCCCGGCAACGGGGGCAAAGGTCATCTCCCCAGGGAAGATCTTCATGACTCGTGGATGGGGCGAGGTTGCCCGCGTCTATCGCGCGGAGGGGGCCCTCGCCATCCATTTTGAGTATGATGGCGCCTCCAAGGTGTTCTTCAAGGTCTTCGACGAAGAAGGCCGCCGCCTAGAGTGTTGTACTGGAGGGGGTCGCCTGGACGACGCAGCAGCTGGCGCTGGGCCTGCCCTCGGCCTTGTTGAAAGCTCCTCCAGTAGTAGCGACGGCTCCTGGGATTCCAGCGACTCTCCCGAGCCTGACGAGACTTCGTAGACAAGCGGCGACAACTACGTGCCCCCGAGCTCTCGCCGTGCCCGGAGCGCAGCAGCAGCGTCCGCATATCATCGTCACTGATCTGGATGGGGTTGGCACCGACCCCTCGTGGCCTGCTACCTCTTGAGCATGCGTTGGTTTTCCCTTGAAGAGGAAAGGGTGATGCAGCAAAGTAGCTTAAGTATTTACCTCAGTTTTTGAGAACCAAGGTATCAATCCAGTAGGAGATGACACATAAGTCACCTAGTACCTGCACAAACAATCAAGAACCTCGCAACCAATGCGATAAAGGGGTTGTCAATCCCTTCACAGTCACTTGCAATAGTGAGATCTGATAAAGATAGTAAGATAAATATTTTTGGTATTTTGTTGTATAGATTGGAAAGTAAAGATTGCAAAATACTAAACGAGATGTGATAATAATAGAGATGCAATATAATAAGAAAGAGACCTGGGGGCCATAGGTTTCACTAGTGGCTTCTCTCATGATAGCATGTATTACGGTGGGTGAACAAATTTCTGCCGAGTAATTGATATAAAAGTGCATAGTTATGAAGATATCTAAGGCAATGATCATGAATATAGGCATCATGTCCGTGTCAAGTAGATCGAAACGATTCAGCATCTACTACTATTACTCCACACATCGACCGCTATCCAGCATGCATCTAGACTATTAAGTTCATAAGAATAGAGTAACGCTTTAAGCAAGATGACATGATGTAGAGGGATAAACTCAAGTAATATGATATAAACCCCATCTTTTTATCCTTGATGGCAACAGTACAATACGTGCCTTGTTGTCCGTACTGTCACTGGGAAAGGACACCGCAAGATTGAACCCAAAGCTAAGCACTTCTCCCTTTGCAAGAAAGATCAATCTGGTAGGCCAAACTAAACCGATAATTTGCAGAGACTTGCAAAGATATCAAATCATGCATATAAGAATTCAGAGAAGAACCAAATAATATTCATAGATAATCAAGTTCATAAACCCACAATTCATCGGATGTCGGCAAACACATCACAAAAGAGTATTACATTGAATAGATCTCCAAGAACACCGAGGAGAACTTTGCATTGGAGATCAAAGAGAGAGAAGAAGCCATATAGCTTATAACTATGGATTCGAAGGTCTGTGGTAAACTACTCATGCTTCATCGGAGAGGCTATGGTGTTGATGTAGAGCCCTCTGTGATCGATTCCCCCGTCGGCAGATCGCCGGAAAAGGCTCCAAGATGGGATCTCACAGGTACAGAAGGTTACGACTGTGGAAAAGTGGTTTCGTGGCTCCCCCTAATGTTTTAGGGTATAAGAGTATATATAGGCGAAAGAAGTACATCGGTGGAGCTCCGTGGGGCCCACGAGGGTGGGGGTGCGCCTACCCCCTGGGCACGCCCTCCTATCTTGTGGCCGCCTCACGGAGTTCCAGACTTCCTCTCTAAGTCTCCTGGTTTGCTTTCGGTCCAAGAAAGATCATCGCGAAGGTTTCATTCCGTTTGGTATTCCTTTTCTGCGAAACACTGAAATAAGCAAAAAAATAGAAACTGGCACTGGGCCTTCGGTTAATAGGTTAGTCCCAAAAATAATATGAAAGAGCATATTAAAGCCCATTAAACATCCAAAATAGATAATATAATAGCATGGAACAATCAAAAATTATAGATACATTGGAGACATATCATGGCCCACTGTTGATGATGGCGTCGACTGTGGTACCTGTAGATATGATTCCTAGAACCCTCCTCCTTTTATTCCCTACAAGGAACCGAGATGAACCCCGTGGGGGTGTGTAAGGGATCTATAGTGTTTCAGCATCAATATTATTCCATTACGAAATTCATGGCTGCACGTCTTGCTTTGGCATTGTTCCCCCTTTTTATCCTCGCGGTAGCTTAGCTCCCTACGCTGACAGGTCCCAGTCCCCAGGCAGGCGTCAGCCGTCGCTGGTATGCCAGCTCGCGATGCCGTGGTCAAGGCTAGGAGGTGAGCGGCTCGAGGTCTAGTAAGAGCTCCTGAGGCGCGATGCTCAAGAGGTCCCCCTTGGCGTGCATGCAGCTTCCTAAAGGTAGAAAAGGAAGGCGACATTGCCAGAGCAAGGCTGTTGGAGTCGAAAATCCAAAGTCGCGAGCTGGGCTACCTTGAATACGTGACTTATCTTAGTGATCCTGGGTCGATTCCTTGCGTGGCGCCTGATTTATGCGCCGCTGATGGCGATACCGTCAGGTTATGTCCATGCCAGCTCCCCCCTTCACACTGTCCCGAGTGCTCTACGTCCTCGGGTCCCGACCCTCGAGCGAGCTCAGCCGCGGCTGGTATGCCAATCGCGATCCCGTGGTCAAGGCTAGGGGGTGAGGGCTAGAGAGTCAGTAAGAGCTCCTGAGGCGCGATGCTTAGGAGCCCTCCCTTTAACGCCCAAGCGAAAAGCATAAAAGGGGGCAGCTGTCGGGGCCACCTGTAGCTAGGCTCCGGAGATTCCTGTGGGTTAGTGCAAGGAGAGAGAGTAGCCCAGAGTCGTGCTTGCCGCCCTGCCATTGCTCCTTCCGTGAGAAGATAAAGGCATTCTGGATCTGGTGAGGTGACATGCGTAGAGCGGGCCACGAGCCAGAGCTTGACTGCACAGGTTTATCAGCGTTGCAGGGACGGACCTGAGCACAAGCACTGTGCCGGGATGTGACACTCCCGTTGCGGGGTGCGCAAGTGACCGATCAGCAATGCGGGAGGCCGCGATGAACAAGCACCATGTAAGAAATGATTATAAAGCAAAGCATGCGAGGAAGCAAGCTGGTTTAGATAGATGCAAGAACGATACATGCCACCGGGACTGACCCAAGTGGCCTGGGAATGATGCAGCCCGAGGGGCGCCCCCAACTGAGTAAGCTAAAGATGCAAAAGGATACGCGTCGCAGGGACATGCCCGTAAGACCTGGGGATGATGCATCCCGAGGGGCGCCCCAACTGAAATAAACCAGAAAGTGTCACCTGGCACCATTGCCGACGAGGTGTTGGAGCAGCTGAAGACACGCGCTGTATAGGCTGCTCCTCACGAGCCGCCAGGGCCCTGAGCCTCAGGAGACCCAGGGGGTCCATGTGGCTCCTGAAGAACTGTTGCTGCCTCCGCTAGGGCAGCATGATGCATGGCCTCCTGAGCCGCTAGAATGCTCCGCAAGTGGCGCTGGAAGGTGACAGCCGCGTTCGGCAGGCCGAAAGGCATGCGAACGTAGCTATGAGGGGGACCCTCGCACCGACCAACGCTCGATGGCTAGAAGCACCCCTGAGAAGCGGCCCTGTTGAGCCCTGGAATGTCGACGCAGAAACATAGCTCGTTGCCCTCGCCAGGACACGGAGCTGCGTTAGGTGGTGGGCGGCGGTCGCCGAGCATTGATCTTGCCTCTTGAAGCTCCTCAGTTGCCTTGGTGATGAACTCCTGAGCACTAAGCGTTCCACGCATTGTGCCCTTTGGTGGGAAGCGTGCGACAAAGCACACCTCCACATGGTGCCCGATCGCCTCCCTCGTGACGCTGGCTAGGTCTGAAGCCCTCCAGAAGAAAGCCCCCGAGCCCAGCCTGAGGAGGGCACCAGGCGCGCCTTCCTATGCAAGGGAGGAAGGAACCCCATCTACGGGCATAGGTCCTGAGGTGGTGCTGATGGAGATGTCGCTCTCCTGAGGTCCTTGCTGGAGCAGCTACTTCTTCTTCATGGGAATAGCCTTAGGGGGTATACAGTGCCTTCATTGTCTGGGTATTCGGTCGCCGCAGCCTGGTAAGCGCTCTCAAGGGAGCACACCACGTCCTTCCCTTCGCAAGCGACCGAGATGACACTGCCGCTCCCTGGCATCTTAAGGACATTGTATCCCTGGTGGGTCACAGCCATAAACATGGCCAAGGCTGGGTACCCAAGGATGGCCTTGTACGACAGGCAGATGTGGGCAACGTCGAAGTCGATAAGCTTGGTGCGGTAGTTGTCGCGGGTGCTGTAGGTGACAGGGAGGCAAACCTGCCCTATCGAGGTGGTAGAGCCTTCGGTCACCCCTGAGAAGGGCTTGGTAGGCAACAGCTGATCATATGGCACTTGCAGGCGGTCGAATGTCTCGACGGACAAGACGTTGAGCCCTGCACCACTGTCGATGAGGGTCTTGGTGACTTGGACGTTGCTGATGATGGGTGACCAAAGCATCGGAATGGCGCCGGCAGTTGTTGCATACTTGAGCTGGTCTGACGAGCTGAAGGTAATGGCACACTTGGACCACCTGAGCGGGCGCGTGGCCTCGAGCCTAGGGAGCACCGCATTCACCTCGCGGGCGAACTGCTTGAAGATGCGCTGGGAGGCTGGGGCCTGGGTGCCACCCAGGATGCAGCAATGGCGAGCGGTTCTTGGAAGCCCCCAGCCCCCTCGTCCTAATGATGGTCGTCGTCCCTCCTTGGTGGCGGCGGCAGCGGAGGGAGGTCAGCCTTGCCCTAAGGTCGGTTGAAAGTGCAACTATCCCTAGGTGGTTTTGGTAATTCCTAACAACATATAGTTCATTGAGCTAATGCTATTTCAAGATTAATATCTCAGGAAAGCTCAATGATTGGCATGGCATGGATGAGAAAAGTGGACCCCTCAAAATTCTAAGGACAAAGGATTCGCTCAAGCTCAAAGCTCAAGACTCTACATTTTCCATTTTTGTGATCCAAGATCGCATTGAGTCTATAGGAAAAGCCAATGCTATCAAGGAGGGATGAGGTGTTGCTTAATGAGGTTCTTGCTCAAAATGCTTAGTGATATGCTCCAAAACCCTCAACTACTTTCTCACATCCACATATGACCTAAAACAAAAGTCAAACTCGGCCCCACGATTCTTCCTATCTGGCGCCACCGAGTTTCAAATGTCATAGCCACTGCCACAAACCCTAGGCAAATCGGTCTCACCGATAGGGATCTTGGTCTCACCGAGATGGGGTTGTAATCTCTCTGTTTCCATTCGTAATTTTGGTCTCACCGAGATGAGCGATCGGTCCCACCGAGATTGCAATGTAAACTCTCTATTTTCCCTTCGTAACGTTTCAGTCTCACCGAAATGAGTGATCGGTCCCATCGAGTTTACCTGACCAACTCTCTGGTTAGCTTATTATCAAAATCGGTCTCGCCGAGTTTGTGTAATCGATCTCACCGAGATTACGTTATGCCCTAACCCTAATCATATCAGTCCTACCGAGTTGCATGTCGGTCCCACCGAAAACCCTAACGGTCACTAGCTTTGCTGAATCGGTCCGACCAAGTTTAACTATTCGGTCCCACCGAGTTTGGGAAGTTATGTGTAACAGTTAGATTTTGTGTGGAGGCTATATATATCCCTCCACCACCTCCTCATTCATGGAGAGAGCCATCAGAACGAACCTACACTTCTAACTTACTTTTTTTCTGAGAGAGAACCACCTACACTTGTGTTGGGACCAAGATATTCCATTCCTACCATATGAATCTTTATCTCTAGCCTTCCCCAAGTTGCTTTCCACTCAAATCTTCTTTCCAACAATTCCAAATCCTCTGAGAGAGAGAGAGAGTTGAGTGTTGGGGAGACTATCATTTGAATCACAAGAGCAAAGAGGTCATCATCAACACACCATTTGTTACTTCTTGGAGAGTGGTGTCTCCTAGAATGGCTAGGTGTCACTTGGGAGCCTCTGACAAGATTGTGGAGTTGAACCAAGGAGTTTGTAAGGGCAAGGAGATCGCCTGCTTCATGAAGATCTACCGCTAGTGAGGCAAGTCCTTCGTGGGCGATGGCCATGGTGGGATAGACAAGGTTGCTTCTTCGTGGACCCTTCATGGGTGGAGCCCTCCTTGGACTCGCGCAACCGTTACCCTTCATGGGTTGAAGTCTCCATCAACGTGGATGTACGATAGCACTACCTATCGGAACCACGACAAAAACATCCATGTCTCCAATTGCGTTTGAATCCTCCAAATCCTTCCCTTTACATTCTTGCAAGTTGCATGCTTTACTTTTCGCTGATCATATACTCTTGGCATGCTTGCTTGAATTGTATTAAGATTGCTTGACTTGTCCAAAGTTGCTAAAATTTATGAAGAACTAAAATTGGTAAAAGGCTAGATTTTTATTTGGTTAAGTAGTCTAATCGCCCCCCCTCTAGACATACTTTTGATCCTACAAGTGGTATCAGAGCTTTGGTCTCCATTTGCTTTGATTTCCATAGCTTTTGGTGGTCATAGCCTTGGTTTCACAACCTAGGAGAGTATGGCGTCTAGCGAGGGAAATTACCACCGTAGAGGTCCTTACTTTGATGGCACTAATTTTGCTAGTTGGAAGCATAAGATGAAAATGCATATTCTTGGACATAACCCCGCCATTTGGGCTATTGTGTGTATTGGCTTGCAAGGTGAATTCTTTGATGGGTGAGAACCGAATCGTGAAGCTACCGCGGAAGAGTTGAAGATGCTACAATACAATGCTCAAGCTTGTGATATCCTCTTCAACGGATTGTGCCCCAAAGAATTCAACAAAATCAGCCGTCTTGAGAATGCAAAGGAAATTTGGGATACTTTGATTGATATGCACGAAGGTACCGACTCTATCAAGGAATCCAAGTTGGATGTGCTTCAAAGTCAACTTAACAAGTTCAAAATGAAGGAATTGGAAGATGCTTCATGGCCAAAGGCCCAAAGGTATCACACCCCGAGTACATTGATTTCAATAGTGATGAAGATGACTTGTTAGGTGATGATGATTTACTTGTTGACAACTCTAGTGATGAATACTATGATGAAACGCAATTAATCATGCTAATCAAGATGAAACGAATGACAATGATAAGGAGAAGATTGAGTCTCTAACTAAAGAACTAAACACTCTTAAGTTATCTCATGAAACTATCTTAGGAGATCATCGAGAACTTTTCAGGACTCATGAGAAATTACGTTTTGAGAAGCTCAATCTTGAGCAAGATCATGAGTTCTTCGAGGCAATCAATGATGATCTTCGCAAGAACAGTTCTTCTTACATTGCCAAGCGTTTACTCTTATCCACTTACATGCCTCAAGTCAAGTCTAGTAACAAGAACAAGAATGATTCTTCCTCTAGTAGTAAAAATAATCATGCTAAATCCAATATTGTTGCTTCTAGTAGTTCTCTTGATTCCACTAATGATTCTCTTAGCCAAGGTACACTTGAGCAAAAAAATATCTTATTGAAGCGAATCATAGAGAAAGGTGTTTACAAGAGCCTTTCCGGGAGTAAGCAATTCGAGGAAATTGTACGCAAGCAAGGAAGGCACCGGAAGAATCAAGGTATTTGTTTTGAACGAAAGTTCAATACCAATGGAGTTGAGTGGCAAGAAGATCAATACCCCAAGACGAAGTTTGTTCCTCAACAAGAGAAGTATGATCCTACTTCTTACAAAGGGACACAAGCTCAAGATGATCTTTCACCACAAGACCACAAGGAAAAAGGCAAGGACAAGCTTCAAGAGAAAATTGATGCATTTGAAGGAGCTCCTAAGGCCTTGGTCAAGTGGGTTCCCAAGACTACATCAAGTTCCACTTCATCAAGTACAACTGCAACACTGAGGATTCCCATCAAGATGGTGTGGATCCCGAAGAAGAAGAACTAGACAGTTCTTGAGGGTGACTCCGCCAACATACTTCACTCTTATCATTTTGGCAAGAACAAATGCAATCAACTTCCACATCTTGCACTAGTTGAAGGAGTCACAAACCCTCTTGTTGGTAAGACAAGGGACAATGTAACCTAATGCTCTCATATACATCATCTTGTATGTCTATGGATATCCTTGTTTGTTCCTTGTGGGACTAACCCATGTAGGTATTTAAAGTGCAACTCACTCAAAAGGATAGCTCCGAATGATCTACATCAACTTAGAGCATACACATCTTCGACACCTACATGAAGTCATCATCGACAAAACCCAAGGTTAGTTCATCCCTCTTAGGGGGGATCTCACATCTAGGGGGAGCTTTACTAAAAGAATTGAGCTAAAGCAACTCTAATGGTGTGAACACAACAATGCTTTATGTAAAAGTGGTAACCCCACTTGTGCTTAAACGATGAGTATGACCTATGATCAAATGTTCTCATTTGACTCCTAAGTCAGTATACTCATATATAGATGACCTAGTCATCGCCAATTGCTTGATAGATGCTAGAATAGTTTGTGCATGCTTTGCCACATATTTCATTTGTCACTTTATTGTGTGAGCATGTTGGTTGCATAATTTACTCATTCGAGGACATCCACTTGTTGTTTTGATTGGTTGGTTTCTTTTTCTCTTGCCAAGTGGATGGACAAGAATGCCTAAGAACCTTCTCTAGCTATCTATGCTCTTCTCGTCTCAAACTCTATTCATGCTGCATCACAAAGTTTGATCAAGTCAGATTCGAACCACTATGTGTGAGGAGCACTTGGAGTCCCCGATTCGTCATAGACTTAAACTTCCAAAACTTCTTTGCACGTTTTGGTCTGACCGATTCATCCATTTCGGTCATACCGAGATCACTAAGTCGATCTAGGTTTTTAATCTTGGTGCAACTGATTTGAACTTTTCGGTCACATCGAGTTGCAGTAACTGCTCACAGTTATGCATCTCGGTGCCACCGAGTTGTTCCACTTGGTCACACCGACAGGGCCAGCCTATATATACCCACGGGCCAAAATTTGGAAAACTTTCCGAACCTCTTCGCCCGCGCTCAGCCTGCACTGCCTCCCTGGGTCTCCGGATCGTCCTCCTCACCGCCAGCCGCCTCCAGTCGCTGGTCTCCGCCGCCGTCAACGGGATCGTCTTTGCCGTTGCCGCCGTAGCAAGTCCATCGCTGAACTAGGGTATGGACTTGATCTTTGTGCTGTTCTCAATCAGATTCCCCAGCACATTGTTTTGCCATGTATCTTGCCATGATTGAGATCACTCTATCCAATGAAAACACTCCGTAGTTTAGTTGTGGAATGAAAAGTTAGGGTTAGGTTTCCGTCGAAACCATCTCGGACCGACCGAGTTGTTGAAATCGGATCCACCGATTTGGCTCAGGCCATTGCACATGTGATTCTCGGTATGACCGAGAATTGCAAATCGGTGTGACCGAGTTCGAGTCTTTGTGAAACCCTAGCAGTCTCGGTGCCACCGAACTTTGACTCGGTCTGGCCGAGTTCACTAGTTTAGGTTCCAACAGCTGCTTCGGTATCAGCGAGATTTCAAATCGGTAGATTTGAAATGCTTTATGTGGAAAACTAAAACTAAGTTTTTGATTCATTCTTTTGCAAAAACCTCTGCACTTTGTGATGCTCATCCACTCTACCTCATCTATAATCCATTCACAGGGTCTGCTGTCAGTATTTTCATCATGTCAGATCACAATGACAGTCAGTACAAGTCTGAGGAGCAAGTGAACTTGAGTGAGGGAACTAGTCCCTCTAACAACTTTGATGAAGGAAGCAGAAGTACCCCCAGCAACTTGCCTAAGGCAGCCACTAGGACCAGAAAGAAGAAAACCTCTGATTCCGAGGATGAGGACTATGTGGCTGCTGAGGAAGAGGCCACCTCAAAGAGGAAAGTCCTGAAAAAGGAATATGCCACAGCTGCTGCCACTAAGCCAGGGATGAAGCAAAAGGTTCCTGCCAATAGAGCTCCCATGTCAAAAGCCAGAACATCCACTCAAGAGACTTTGGGATCTGCACCCAAAGAGCAGGTTGTGGCAGAAAAGAAAAGAAAGGAAAGGGTCAAGAAGACCACTGCCAGAGTGCTTGGGAGATCTTCAATAATGAAAGACTCTGAAGAAGAGGAAGAGGAAGAGGATGCAGCACCAGCACCCAAAGCTCAAAAGCTTATGGGAGATGCTATAAGGGAAGGAGCTGTTCCATCTAAGCCTAAGACTGCTCCTAAGACTGTTGCTCCAGCTCCAAAGCCAAAACCAAAGTGGAGCACCAGGAACATCCCTGCTGAGGAGAAGAACAAGGCCCCAGTGCCTCAAGCTGCTGAAGAAGAAGATGATTCTGTCGTGTTAAGGAAGTTGAAGCCCAAAATTCCAGACCATAATGATGCTCATCCAGTTGCAGAAAACATGAAAATCAGGAAGGATTTTGGTCTAAGGCTATGGAGAGAGTCTGGTCCATATGCCACCGGGAGGAGGACTGATGTGGACTACAGGTTCCATACAAAGGAACAACAGGACTTCTATGAGACTATCTTACTTGACAAGAAGCCCATAGTGTGTGACATGAGATCGGTCGATTGGACATTCATTGAGGAAAATGAGGATCACTTCCCTAGTGTATATGACAACTTCAAGGCGTGTGGAGTCAATGAGTTTGTGGCTCAGAAGCTCACAAAGTGGAATGATGAGCTCATCATGCAGTTCTACTCCACAGCTCATTTCTACCTAGATGGAAGGATTGTCTGGATGTCTGAAGGTACTAGGTACCAGTCAACGGTTGCTGAATGGGCAAAATTGATCAATGCTCCTGAGGAGAGTGAAGATGACTTAGATGTCTATGCCAAGAAGAAGAAGGATCACAACACCATGGCACATATGTACAAAGAGATCCCAAATGCTGCTCTTGAGACACACAAGTTTGGATCAGTATATTACCTTCTGTCAGGCTTGCCAACAATCAACTGGATCCTTAGGCACACTCTCTTGCCAAAGTCAAGTGATCACAAGATGATCAGAGGCCATGCAATTAACTTGCTTCACCTTTTTGTTGTTCCATAGAAGTTCAAGGTCATGAGCCTAATTGTGGAAACCATAAAGAGGACAATTGTAGATCAGAAGAGGAGTTGTGGGTATGCCCCACAGATCCAGGAGCTAATCAACTCCAAGATGGGCACTGGCACATATCTCCTGGACAAGGAACACATGCCCATCTACCCAGACTTTCAGGACAACACTGTGGTGATGGATGAGAATGAACCATCTTCTATGCACGCACAAGCCAAGAAGGAGAAGGCAAGGGCTGAAAAGGCTGCAAAGATGCCAACCATGGATGATGCATCTCAGTATCTTCTAACGAGCAAGCAAGATCAGCTTGGCTACGTGATTGCCTCCACTCTGAGGATTGAGAAGGGATTGGCTACCCTGACTCAAAACCAGGAGAGCTTGGAGAGGATCGTGGAGCAGAAGTTCTATGACTTAGATGTGAAGGTCACAGAGATACACTCTGTTGTTGAGCAACTTCAGGAGGAAATGCAGGAGAAGAAGGGCAAGACAACCACTGATGCTTTTGCTAGAGTGCCCAGAGGTCAGAGGTCTGCTGCTATGCCTGTCACAGACACCAGAGCAACTTCATCTGCACTAGCTATAGCTTCAGTGCCACCAGCTCCAGCACCCACTCCACCAGCTCCATCTACATCAACTGATGCCTTCGTCCTTGGAGTTCTGTCTACACCACCACCTAAAGACCAAGCCTGAGGGACGATTTAGCACTATGCATTTTTATGAACTTTTTGGTAATTTGCTGCCAAAGGGGGAGAAAATGTATAGATCATAGGCTTCGAGAGAGAGTGTTGCTTTTGTTCTCTCTTGCGTTTCTCCTTGGTGGTGGAACTTTATTATCTGCTCGTTTGCGATACTTTATACTTTGTGCTTGCTTAGATGATCATGTGTTTGATCATATGCTACCTTAGTGCTTGTTGGATGACATTATCCTTTTATATTCCATATGATCACTCACTTTGCTTGGTGATGAGTGCATGTATTTTAATTATTATCATTTTGAGCACTCCACCAAGATGTATGTGACATGGAAGAGTAACCCATGATCCTAACTCTTTGTGCATTTGCAGCCCAAAGCAAATCTTAAACAATGCACAAATTTAGGGGCAGCTCTTTCTTTTCACATACTTCTCAAAACGACAATGTTTTTCACTCTTATTATCATTTGTCGAAGCTTTCATCTATATGTTGTCATCAATTACCAAAAAGGGGGAGATTGAAAGTGTAACTATCCCTAGGTGGTTTTGGTAATTCCTAACAACATATAGCTCATTGAGCTAATGCTATTTCAAGATTAATATCTTAGGAAAGCTCAATGATTGACATGGCATGGATGAGAAAAGTGGACCCCTCAAAATGCTAAGGACAAAGGATTGGCTCAAGCTCAAAGCTCAAGACTCTACATTTTCCATTTTAGTGATCCAAGATCACATTGAGTCTATAGGAAAAGCCAATACTATCAAGGAGGGATGAGGTGTTGCTTAATGAGGTTCTTGCTCAAAATGCTTAGTGATATGCTCCAAAACCCTCAACTACTTTCTCGCATCCACATATGACCTAAACCAAAAGTCAAACTCGGCCCCACCGATTCTTCCTATCCGGCGCCACCGAGTTTCAAATGTCATAGCCACGGCCACAAACCCTAGGCAAATCGTTCTCACCGATAGGGATCTCGGTCTCACCGAGATGGGGTTGTAATCTCTCTGTTTCCCTTCGTAACATTTCGGTCTCACCGAGATGAGCGATCGGTCCCACCGAGATTGCCATGTAAACTCTCTGTTTTCCCTTCGTAACGTTTCGGTCTCACCGAAATGAGCGATCGGTCCCACTGAGTTTACCTGACCAACTCCCTGGTTAGCTTATTACCAAAATCGGTCTCACCGAGTTTGTGTAATCGGTCTCACCGAGATTACGTTATGCCCTAACCCTAATCATATCGGTCCTACCGAGTTGCGTGTCAGTCCCACTGAAAACCCTAACGGTCACTAGCTTTGCTGAATCGGTCCGACCAAGTTTAACCATTCGGTCCCACCGAGTTTGGGAAGTTATGTGTAACGGTTAGATTTTGTGTGGAAGCTATATATATCCCTCCACCACCCCTTCATTCATGGAGAGAGCCATCAGAACGAAGCTACACTTCCAACTTACATTTTCTGAGAGAGAACCACCTACACTTGTGTTGATACCAAGATATTCCATTCCTACCATATGAATCTTGATCTCTAGCCTTCCCCAAGTTGCTTTCCACTCAAATCTTCTTTCCACCAAATCCAAATCCTGTGAGAGAGAGTTGAGTGTTGGGGAGACTATCATTTGAAGCACAAGAGCAAGGAGTTCATCATCAACACACCATTTGTTACGTCTTGGAGAGTGGTGTCTCCTAGATTGGCTAGGTGTCACTTGGGAGCCTCCGACAAGATTGTGGAGTTGAACCAAGGAGTTTGTAAGTGCAAGGAGATTGCCTACTTCGTGAAGATCTACCGCTAGTGAGGCAAGTCCGTCATGGGCGATGGCCATGGTGGGATAGACAAGGTTGCTTCTTCGTGGACCCTTCGTGGGTGGAGCCCTCCGTGGACTCGTGCAACCGTTACCCTTCGTGGGTTGAAGTCTCCATCAACGTCGATGTATGATAGCACCACCTATCGGAACCACGACAAAAACATCCGTGTCTCCAAGTGCGCTTGAATCCTCCAAACCATTCCCTTTACATTCTTGCAAGTTGCATGCTTTACTTTCCGCTGCTCATATACTCTTTGCATGCTTGCTTGAATTGTATTAAGATTGCTTGACTTGTCCAAAGTTGCTAAAATCTGCCAAGAACTAAAATTGGGAAAAGGCTAGATTTTTATTTGGTCAAGTAGTCTAATCACCCCCCTCTAGACATACTTTCGATCCTACATCGGTCCTCACGAGGCTGGTCCCTCCAGGCACCCTCGCGAGGCTGGTCCTACCAGCGGTCCTCACAAGGCTGGTCACGCCACTCCTAGCAAGGGCCTCGGTCGTCCCAGCGTCCTCCGCTTCATCCTCCTCCTCGGCCATAGTCGCGGTCATTGTGCTCGGGGTGTCGACCGAAATGCCCATCACGGATGGCCTGAGCTCTTAACAGTCATTGGTGTTGTGGCTGTGCACGTTGTGGAAGGTGCAGAATGGACGACTGCCCTTCGAAGACTACGGGTGATCGCGACCGCGCTTCATCTCTGGCTCGGCTGCAAGCACAGCTGCTCCCTTATGCTTCACATCCTTGGCCTCGGCCTTCTTGTCTTCTGGGTCAGTAGCAGGGAGTTCGAGGAGGGAGAGATGCCCCTCCTAAGCTCTTGCACACTTGGTTGCCATGTTGCACATCTCCAGAGCCATGCATAGGTCTTCATGGATGGCGAGCTCCTCCTTCATCTTGACGTCACGGACACCGTCAGAGAATACGGACATGATGGCCTCGTTCGTCACCTTGGGGATCTTGAGGCGAACGCTGTTGAAGCATTGGATGTATTTGTGCAGGGTTTCCCCTGGCCGCTGCTTGATGCGCTGCAGGTCACCCGCGGCCGGGG
>NC_041392.1:357278062-357311890 GCF_002162155.2 Triticum dicoccoides
GAAGTTGGCGGCGAAGCACTCGCGCATCTTGCCCCAGGAGGAGATCGATCCCGTGGGCAGGTTCAGGAGCCACGAGCGTGCGCCATCCTTGAGGGCCATGGGGAACCAGTTCACCATGACCTTTTCGTCGCCGCTAGGCACCTTGATGCTTAGCTCGTAGAGCTGCAAGAACTCGGCAGGGTCGGGGCTGCCGTCGTAGCGCGGAGGCAGGTCTGGCTTGAACTTGCTGGGCCAGACGATGCTACGCAGCTCAGGAGTGAAGGCACGACAGCCTACTGTAGTCACTAGAGCCCGTCGCAGGGGCGGAACCTGGTCTTGGTCTCCGCGCGCCGCTACCACGGGCGGTGCACAATCTTGATGCGGTGGTGCTGGGAGTGCAGGGGCATTATCTTGTCGCGGCCGAGGGACTTCTTGGCAGCTTCCTTCTTCATGCGTAGGCGCCCTGCGCGGCGGGTCGCGCTGCGGGGCTGCGCGTCTTGGTGCGAGGGTGACGTCTTGATGCGGAGGTGGTGAGGGCGCTCTATGGGCCACGTCGCTCGTAGTAGGAGGTGGGCGAGGTAGCTAGAGGGATGGGGCGGGAGAGCCCCCTGTGGCGCTGAGGAGTTCAGCGATGCATTCCAGCCAGTCGTTTTAGAGGTCGTCGACGGGGTGGTAGTGCAGGAGCTCGCGCGCCATGAGCAATGCAGCCTGCGCATCCGTGGGCACGCGACGAGCGTGGCATCACGAGGCGGCCAGAGTCAGCAATGGGGTGGCGGTGCGTCCGTCCCGCCGCACAGAGGGGTGTAGTGACGAAGCCTGCTGCTCGTTCGCCACCGGGTCGGTGGCGGCGTTGGCAGCGGGCGATGGAGAGCGACCGGGAGGCCCGCCGACGGGCGCCATTTAAGCGATGTGAGCATTGAGAGCGGCTCGGTGCTCAGTGCGGGCTTGACGAGAATCAGCCATGAAATCGACGGAATGGTGGAGCGTGGATCGTCGGAGGAAAGCTTCGGCTCAGCCCCTACCTGGCGCGCCAAATGTCGGATTCGCGGGTTCTGGCTAACCCTTGAGGTTCGAACACTAGTGTGTGCACGAAGTATTCCTCCTCTCTAGCCCGCTCGCTCGTCGATCCCAGGGCCTAGCTATACGAACCCAAGGAACACGAGAATAGAGGTTTATACTAGTTCGGGCCACCGTTGTGGTGTAATACCCTACTCTAGTGTGGTGGTGATGGATTGCCTCGTGGGCTAGGGAAGCACTAGTACCAATGATCTGCCTCCTAAGGAGAGGTGTACTTGAGCTCGATGAGCTGGTGTGTGTGAGGATGGTCCGAATCATCCCTCCCTTGCTATGGTGGTGGCTAGCCCTATTAATAGAGGCCCTGGCCCTCTTCCCAAATGTTAGGCGGGAAGGGATCCAACAACGGCCAAGTTTGAAGGGGAACAACTAGTACAAGCTATCCTGAAAAAGGTGGTCTTCGCCTGCCAAAGGCTCTGGTGGTGACGCTGTTGTGGGCTCCGCGGTGACCTCCGTCGTGCCGTCCTGCTCGCATTCGTCTTGTTGCACCGATAAGGAAACCTTTGCCTCATGCCTCAGGACTCCTCGCCTGCATGTTCCTCTTTAGCACCAAAGAGGAAACTGGTACACTGCACCCGCTGGCGCCCGCCTGGCCTTGGTCGTCATGGCTCACGTCATGTGAACCTCGCGAGGTGCCCCTTGCATAGATATCTCTGCTCCTCGGGAGCCAGCCTAGTGAGGCTGTCCCCAGGGAGGTCTTGGCGTCACCCACCTCGCGAGGCTTGGCCACTCGCGAGGGTCTTGGGTTGTTGCTGCAGATGATGGGCCGTACCAGGCCATTGGTGGAGCCACACCGTGGGCCGCAGGCAGGCAAGTTTGGGTTCCCCCGTTCCCAGGACGCCGACAGTTTCTTATGATAAGCAAAGTGTTCTTGATGGTACACGGGGTTTTCATCTAGTCACTTTCATCAGGTTGGTTCGATTTGTGTTCGGTACTTTGATAATTTGATATGTGGGTGGACGGGTGCTTAGGTGTTGTTCTTACTTGAACAAACCTCCTACATGTGATTTACCCTCCGGCAAGCATCCGCAACTACGAGAAAAGTATTAAGAATATATTCTAACCATGGCATTAAACTTTTGGATCCAATCGGTCCCTTATGGAATAGCGGATAAACTGGGGTTTAAGCTTTTGTCACTCTCGCAACCTATCATCTAATTGCTACTCCACAATGCATTCCCTTAGGCCCAAATATGGTGAAGTGTCATGTAGTCGACGTTCACATGACACCACTAAGGGAATCAAGACATACATATTATCAAAATATCGAACACATATCAAGTTCACATGATTACTTGCAACATGATTTTTCCCGTGACCTCAAGAAAAAAAGTAACTACTCACAAATGATAATCATGCTCAAGATCAGAGGAGTATTAAATAGCATATTCGATCTGAACATATAATCTTCGACCAAATAAACCATATAGTAATCAACTACAAGATGTAATCAACACTACTAGCACCAATCTATAGTTCCTGTAACAAGATTGACCACAAGAGATGACCTAGGGTTTGAGATGAGATGGTGTTGTTGAAAATGTTGATGGAGATTGCCCTCACCGAGATGGGAGAGTTGTTGGTGATGATGATGACGATGATTTCCCCCTCCGGGAGGGAAGTTCCCCTGATGGAATCGCTCCGCCGGAGGGCAAACATGCTCCAGCCCAAGTTCCGCCTCGAGACGGGGGCGATCCGTCCCGAAAGTCCTCTCCTCATTTTTCTAGGTCAAAATGACCTATATACCAGAAGATGGGCACCAGAGGTGGGCCTGGGTGAGCACAACCGACTAGGGCGTGCCTGGGCTCCCTGGCGCGCCCAGGTGGGTTGTGCCAACCTAGTGGGCCTCCTCTGGTACTTATTTGCTCCAATATTCATCATATATTCCATAAAAGTTTTCCATGAAGTTTCAGGGTGTTTGGAGTTGTGCAAAATAGGTGGCCCGACGTAGCTTTTCCAGGTCCAGATTTCCAGCTGCCGGAATTCTCCCTCCTTGTTTGTACCTTGCAAATTATGAGAGAAAAGGCATTAGAATTACTTAAAAAAAGCATTATTATGCATAAAAACATCATTAATAACAGTAGGAAAAGATGATGCAAAATGGAAGTATCAAATCCCCCAAGCTTAGACCTCGCTTGTCCTCAAGCGAAAACCGAAATCGAAAAACATGTCCACATGCTTAGAGAGAGAGAGAGAGAGGTGTCGATAAAAACAAAATACAGACATAGAAGCATCATGTTGAATATTATAACAACAACAAACTTAAACATAAGACTCTTATCATAGAACTTTTATCATAGACTTCTCATGAATAACTCACAATTCATCACACTATCGAAGTATAAAGCAATAACTCTATTAGAAACCAACAAACTATGTTCTCAGTCAACTTTGCAACTACAATTCATCATCTTTTTAGGAAGTGTCACGTATCAGAGCCTTTAGGCAAGTCCACATACTCAACCATCATATAGTCTTCTATAATTGCTAACTCTCACCGCATACACATGAGCAAAACGTTTCAACCGAACACATAGAAAGATAGGAGCTTACACTACTGATCAGAGACCCTTCGACAAAACTGTGTGCGATGCAATAATCGCAAATGGTGATGTAAAATAATCGTCAAAAAAGGTGCAAAATGTTTGCGATGGCGGGCACATCAAACACGGTTCAGATTTTAGTTGCGTGTGCGATGCTGGGCATACAGTTGATCCATATGAACTGTTTGTGATTAGACAGAACAACAGAAATAGGCAGCCATAACAATGTGTGTGCGATATACGACATACAGTTTGCTCTGATGCACTGTTTGCGATGATCAAGGTGAACACAAATGATTCGGCATAACAAGATGTGTGTGATACCTGGCAAACAGGTCGGTAATCAGAATTGTGTGCCATCATTATAGTCAGCCCATACGGTTTTTTTTTTGTGAATTGTGTGCTCGTCAGGGCACATAGTTCAACAAACCAACCTGTGGGTGATAATGTAGGAGATCTCTGTTGACTACGTATTACTAACTGTCTACGATGAGGTTGACAGGATAAACAGAGATAATAAATTAGTATGAGCGAACGGAAATAGAGATATGTACAATATGCTTAATTTACTCTTTCTTGTTGTTGTTGTTGTTGTTGGATGGCCCCACGACATCGTCTTGGCGAGGACGCTTCTTGTCGCTGAAGGTTGGCTTTTCATCGTCGTTATTGTTGTTGTCGTCCTCCTTCTAGTTCGACCATTCCTCCTCCTCATCATCATCATCCTCTTCTCCATCCTCTAGCGGCTCCTCGTCTGTCTGGTTGTTGTCTGACGACTTTGGAGGCAGCATCCCATCCATGATCCAGATATAATCGAGGTCTGGGCTCGATGCCGGACTCATGGGAGATGAGCGGGATGATTCCGATGTTGACTTATCATCGGGCACCATACTGCTTGCCGAACTGTCATCCTCGCTGTCGCTCGACATGGCTGCATAGTGTGTGCTAGTGTGTAGCACGACCTGCCGGCGACAATGAAGATGGTGGACATTTAATAGGGGTATGCAGATAAGAGAAATGCCAATTGAAGCGGGGGTTGACGTATTATCTAACCGCTGATATAATCAATCGCAATTATATGTACCCAGTCGCTCCAAATTCTCGGGGTTGCGCATGACTCTGGTTTATTTTTTCAGGACAAAAAGAAGGAACGATTTTTGGGATTATGCACCAGTACAAGTACGAACGGAGTAGGAAAGTTGGCAAGCAATACATTGAGCTCTTCTTATTGACAAATCCAGTAATAATCAAACTACAATGGAAACGAAAAAAAGACAAAGGAAAATATGTACACGAATCTTCGCGTAACATCAATGGCATAGGACATGGCTAATGCGACAACCACAACTACACATGCTAGTTCCTTCTTGTCTCTTGATTTCATCTGTTGCCTGTGCTTGATTCTTTCTTGCTTCATCGTACTGATTGTACATTCCAGATCAGCCACTTTCTTCTTTAGCTTTACGTTATCTTCTGCGAGCTTGGTGATAACACTCCAAGCCCTGCCATGCCACTCTTCATCCAGCCAGTTAACAAAGGCACAAGCCTCATATCCCTGCCAATGTTAAATAGTATTCAGGATGAGCGGTGGCATTAACTGAAGTAAAATGATGAACTTAGCACTAACCTCTAAGGGGCAACTGAGAAACCTCCTGCCAATGTCGAATCCCTCCATGCATACACGTCGAGCGGGAGTGTGCCCGTGCAGACAACTCATCTTTTGGTACTTCTCGGTGGCGCAGAACTCGGAGTCGAACTTGTGTAGCGGGAGTCTGGAGTCATGCTCCGGATCTGGCGGTAGATCACATTCCTGGGGGGGGTCATTCAGGACAGATTCAACAAGGAGCTATACTTTGGACATGCTAAAAAAGATCGGGATAGATTGGAACCTGACAGGATGATTTGGATTCGTAGTACACCTGCCTTCTGATGACCTTAGGCAAGTGCTCGACGGCGACCGCCGTTCTGGCAGTGATCCGAGCAGGAGCAACCGCATCGAAACCATTAGCACCACTCATCCGCATTTCGCCAATGTTAGCGCCACACGAGGGAATTTGGAGGTTGTGTAGGGATTTGGGGGAAATGGGGAAACTGTGGGGATAAGCTAACAGTCGGGAACTACTTATGGCACTATATGTTGTATACGGCACACTGTTTATACATGTCGTTTGTGTTAGGTGTTACAATGTCACACACGATTTCTGCATGAAACCGTATGAGAAGACAATGTAGGTTTGACACGGTTGCCATTACATAACCGTATGTGATGTTACCCTGTCCATATAATTGAGTTACAGTGATACCGTGTAAACAGCCGCTCTGCGGATATCCGTAAAAAACAGCCGCTACTCGAGAAGAGGTCGATCCTCGGTCGGTGGGCGGTGGTGGCGTCATAGGAGGTCAATCCTTGGTCTGCGGCGGGAGATAGGAGGAGCTCAACCATCATGGTCGGCGGTGGCATCATTCGAGCACATGCATCGCAGTCGATGGAGGGATAGTGGAGGTCGAACTTCAGGCGACAGGCGCACTAAGCTTTGCTCCTCGACCCTGCTGTCTCGGCGTGCCGCCACATTGCGCTTCTTTGTCTGCTGGGTGGACGTCGCCGCGTGGCTAATTAATTAAGGTATTCTTTTCATGAGTGGCTTAATTAAGGTATTCAGTTCCTAATGGTAGTGTTGTACTAGTACTCTGCGTGTAAATTGACTGGCCATTAATTTTTGTCATTGCACGTCTCGATAATAATATGGAGCACCCTCCATAATTATGAAAATAAAACCTTGTGATTTATGCACGTATCTTTTGGCAGCAGTTAATCCATGTATTAATGTTGTTGTTTTTTTGTTAATTACCATTCGTGTGGTGCAGATGGAACGATCTTGATGGATGAAGAATTGGAAAACCACAGATTTTATAAGTGGCGTGACAGAGTTCATGAATTTGGCTGAAAGTACAAAGAGGAGATTTGGTTATGCGGATTACATCCTAGGCCCATGTACTGATTGTGCCAATACAGAGTCACATGAAGTTGCAGATGTCCAGTTGCACTTAGTCTCTATGGGATTCATTGATGGATATACATGTTGGAGCAGACACGGTGAAGAGGAGGTCATGGATGAAGATACCCAGGGCTATGAGTTGCCAAACCCCGATCAGTGTCACATGGATGTTGAATCTAACATCGGGGCAGAGGCGTCAAGCTACCAATGGAACACCGGAAAGCCGAAACATCCACTGGAAAACCAAGACGTCGACGCAGATGACGACGATCTTGATATGCCAGATTTTGCTAGTATGATTGTAGATTTCGAGGGCCCAAAAAAGGCTATGATTGGGTACAAGGATCTGCTAACCATTGATGCAGACTCCAAGAAAGAATTGTATCCAGGTTGCAAAAGGAAATATGCCAAGTTGAGTGCCACCCTGGTGCTTCTCAGATTTAAAGCAGCAAATGGTCTACCAAACAAGGGCTCCATAGAGATTTTAGGTCTCTTCAATGAAATTCTTCCAGAAGATAATCTGGTCCCTAGAAGCACGAATTAAGCAAAGAAAATTGTTTGCCCATTGGAACTTGAAGTACAGAAGATACACGCTTGTGTGAATGATTGTATATTGTACCATGGTGAGTACAAAGATTTGAGTGCAAGTCCCACATGCAAGCATGCATGATACAAGCGCAGGAGAGCAAATGATAAGTACAAATTGGACGACGAGATCAAAACAGGAATCCCGTTCAAGGTTGTTTAGTACTTGCCTTTAATTCCATGGTTGAGACGTTTGTTTGCAAACCCTAGAGAGGCAAAGAGGTTGCGGTGCCATCATGATGAGCAAATTGCAGATAAGTATATGAGGCACCCGAAAGATGGGGCTCAGTGGGAATTAATCGACAACAAGTTTCAAGACTTTGCCAAGGATCCTAGAAGTATAAGGCTCGGGGAGTGTACTAACGGGATGAATCCTTTTGGCGATATGAGCACCAATCACAACACATGGCCGGTGGTTCTGTGCATATATAACCTAGCTCCTTGGTTGTGTATGAAGAAAAAATACATTATGATGTCAATGATTATCCTAGGCCCGAAGCAACCTGGAAATGACATCAACATTTACTTTTAGCTACTGGTAGAAGAACTACTGACAGTGTGGATAGATGCGCCTGCTGTAAAATGTTATGATGCTTACAGAAAGGAGATTTTTGATCTACATGCGATGTTGGTGCACACCATTCAAGATATGCCTGCATTAGGCAACACATCGGGGCAGAAAACAAAGGGATATGTAGGGTGTGTCACATGCATGTTAGGACAGCTAGTAGAAGACTTCCCAAGTCGCACAAAACCATGTATTTGCATCATCATAGGTTCTTACAGAAAAATCACCCATACCGAAAGATTAAAGCTAAATTTGATGGTATGTCATAGGCAGGTGTGTGCCCAAGACCGTATGATGGGGAGGTGGTTCACAACATGGCTAAAAAAATTAATGTTGTGCTAGGCACAAACCACCCTTTGACGGTGAAACAAACACCCAAGGGTCAAGTGTTTAAGAAGAAATCGGTGTTCTAGAAATTACCACTGGGAGATTCTATGTGTACGTCACTTCATCAATGTCATGCACGTAGAGAAGAACGTATGTGAAAGCATCCTTGGTACTCTGCTCAAGATTAAAGGTAAAAGAAAGGATGGTGACGGTTCATGGTTTGATATGCTTGTTGATCAATCAAAACGCAAGAGTGAAACAGAAGATGATGACAAATTCATCAAAGCTCTCCAGAGTTACAATTTCAGTACAAAAGAAGCAACACAGTTCTTCACCTATTTGTTGTTAGTTAAGACACCCTCTTCCTACTGCGCAAACATTAGAAGTCTCGTGGATCTGAGCTCAGATAAAAAGAAGTTGGGACACATGAAGTCACATAATTGCCATCTAATGTTGACACAAATCCTCCCGGTGGCCATCATGAATCTGCTGGACAAAGATATAATAAACACACTCATTGAGCTCTGTGATTTCTTCAACCAACTATGGCCGAAAGTTGTAAATCCTAAAGAGTTGGATCATATGCAAGATGATATTGCAAGAATGTTGTCTAGAGATGTTTTTCCCACCATCATTATTTGATGTCATGGTCCATCTCACTATGCACCTTGTTGACGAGATAAAGTATTGTAGTCCTGTGTTTCTTCTCAACATGTATCCCTTCGAGAGGTTCATGGGAATACTGAAATGCTTTTGTCGGAACCGAAAACATCCAGAGGCAAGCATCCTACAAGGTTATATCGCGAAGGAGGAGGTTGAGTTTTGCATCGAATACATGAAACAAAGACCTATAGGTTTACCCCTCTCTCGCCATGAGGGAAGGCTGAAAGGTAAGTCGTTCCTTGCTGGCACACAAATGGCTACGCCCGGAGAATTGGCAGAGAAAGCCAATTTGACGGTACTTCTTAACGGCTCAGTTCTCAGCGCTTATGCCGAAGAAAACTTGGAAGAGATATGCCAAAGCTTCTTACCAATGGTGAGGGAGTCTTGGATTAGGGGGTATCCGGACAGCCGGATTATATCCTTTGGTCGGACTGTTGGACTATGAAGATACAAGATTGAAGACTTCGTCCCGTGTCCGGATGGGACTCTCCTTTGCGTGGAAGGCAAGCTTGTCAATACGGATATGTAGATCTCCTTCCTTGTAACCGACTCTATGTAACCCTAGCCCCCTCCGGTGTCTATATAAACCGGAGGTTTAGTCCGTAGGACCAACAACAACAATCATACCATAGGCTAGCTTCTAGGGTTTAGCCTCTTCGATCTCGTGGTAGATCAACTCTTGTAATACTCATATCATCAAGATCAATCAAGCAGGAGTAGGGTTTTACCTCCATCGAGAGGGCCCGAACCTGGGTTAAAACATCGTGTCCCCCGTCTCCTGTTACCATTCGCCGAGACGCACAGTTCAGGACCCCCTACCCGAGATCCGCTGGTTTTGACACCGACATTGGTGCTTTCATTGAGAGTTCCTTTGTGTCGTCATCGTTTGGCTGGATGGCTCCTTCAATCATCGATAGCCATGCAGTCCGGGGTGAGACTTTTCTCCTTGGACAGATCTTTGTATCCGGCGACTCCGCACTGCGGGCCAACTTGCTTGGCCATCTGGAGCAGATCGAGAGTTACGCCCCTGGCCACCAGATCAGGTTTGGAAGGTTAAACTGCACGGCCGACATCCGCGGAGACTTGATCTTCGACGGATTCGAGCCCCTGCCAAGTGTGCCGCACGGTCATGATGAGCATGATTTAGCTCTACCATCAGACAGTGTTCAGGAGACCGCACCAGCAACCACTCCGACCCTCAATTCGGAGCCAATTGCACCATCCATGGACGGGTGGATAGACCCCGCTGATGAATCCATGCACCTAGGCTAGGGTCATGGATCTGTCCAAGATACCCTCCCCAAGGACATCTCTAAAACAACCATAAGCAGTCGAAGAAAAATCATCATCCACTCGACCATGAAGCCATGTTCCACTCGACAGTCTTGAAGACACTCGACCGAATGGACAACCACTCGACTACCAGAAGATCTAGAGCCACTCCACTCTGCAATGGTCGGGATTTAAGTCATAGCCTTAATGGTCATTATGTACTTTTATTACAGGCGTTACCAGTAACGTCTCCATCTTTATGTACCTTAAACCCTTTGTAACTGAGGGCGGGAGGGGTTTGGAGAACTCTATATAAGCCACCCCCCTCCTCAGGGACAAGGGTTCGCACCCCCTATAACACACATGCATATAATCCAGTTGACCGCCTCCGGGCTTCGAGACGTAGGGCTGTTACTTCCTCCGAGAAGGGCCTGAACTCGTAAAACTCGTGTGTACAACTCCTCCATAGCTAGGATCTTGACTCTACATACCTACCCCCCATTCTACTGTCAGACTTAGAACCACGACAATTGGCACCCACTGTTGGGTAGGTGTCTTAGCGACTTGTTGGAGAAATTGCAATTTTTCTGATCCCCTTCATCATGGTTTCAGGCGGAGGTTTGGCTAAGGGCCGCGAGATCCGTCTAGGTGCACTCATGTTTGTCGCCGACGACTCCGCTTGGCCTCAGGAGGCTCCACTCGACGTCGACGCACTCCCCATCCGTGGGGCAACGCACCTTCGCGCGTGCGTCCGCGGCGTCCTCCTGCGGTAGCCGTCGACCCAGTATCGGTCGGCTCCTATAGCTTCCCCCTCCCTGCGGCCTGCCGGAGCAAACGTTCCGGTCAATTGAGGCTTCAGCGGTGGGTGAAGCATGCGGTGGCTCGCCAGTCGGCCAACCCCCAAGTCGTGGCAATCGAGCCCGACGAAACCCTCTAAGGCCTGTTCGATCTGTCGACTGGCTCCGTAGAGACTGCATCCGAGTACGACAGCAGCGACCCTGCGGTGGAAGTTTTGATGGTCAATGGACCACATAGTCCTCCTGGCTTCACTCGTGAGGACAGAGGCGATGGGGGCGGTGGTCCGTCACGTGTTCATGAAGAGTACCACCCCGAACCCCTCTCTTCGCAGCAGAGAGAAGAACTTCGCCGCCGGAACATGGATGCACTTCACACTCCTATCGTTGGAGAAACCCCTGAGGCCCAGGCCTTGGAGGAGGCGCGCCTGGCCAACTTGGCTGAGCGCACTCGACTGGAGAACCTCTAGCGCGCACTCGACGAGCGTGCTAGGCAGCGTGCTCCCGAATCCAGTCGACGTCAACTTTTTCCGCCTTCGACTCAGGTATACCGAACTCCAATGCAGAATCTCGTAGCTGCAGCCCAAATAGCAGAGTCAATTCAACCTTCCCAGTCAGAAGCTGGTCAGGGTTTGGTGCAGATCCGGGCCTTGCTCCGAGCCGCGGGTGAGCAGAACACAGTAGTATCTCAGTCGCGGAATAGGATTCATAGCACATCCGTGGTTGCAGACATAGTCCAGTCGGCTCACAGCCCAAGATCGCCCCTGAGGCGTGAGGGACGTGGAGATCGACGAGATTAGTACAGAAGCCGCGAGCAGTATGATCACCGACTCAATCACGACGATCGTCGTCGAGTGCCCATGCCACCCCCAAGGAGTGGATCGTATGTGCCTCGGCAACAGGATGACAGACGCCCTCACAGTGGTTGGCGAAGGATTCCAGTCGACCCTAGGGAACCGGGATTTGACGCGAGATCTATTCTCGTTCAGGGTCTGGTCGATAGAAACAGAGCTCACAGAGAAGGTCCCGACAGAGATTTTCCAACCAGCAGCAGAGCTCGTGTCTCAGGTCCAGAGTGCTTCAGCAGAGCCATCAGGGTTGCGGTGATTCCTCCCAACTTTAGGTTGGCGACTAGAGTCAGTAAGTTCACTGGTGAGTCCAAGCCTGATACTTGGCTTGAAGATTACCGAGTGGCTGTTCAGATCGGTGGTGGCAATGATGAGGTGGCCATGAAACACCTTCCTTTGATGTTGGAGGGCTCAGCCAGAGCGTGGTTGAATCAGTTAGCACCTGGTAGCATTTATACTTGGGAAGATCTTTCCCGAGTATTTGTTAGAACATTTGAAGGTACTTGCAAACGGTCAGCAGGGCTGACAGAATTACAATGTTGCGTTCAGAAACCGAATGAAACTTTGAGAGATTATATCCAGAGATGGATCACATTGCACCACACGGTGGAGAATGTGTCTGATGATCAGGCAATTTGTGCCTTTAAAGAAGGCGTCAAATATCAGGAGTTGAATATGAAATTTGGTCGGACAGGAGATATGACTCTGACTCAGATGATGGAAATTGCCACCAAGTATGCCAACGGTGAAGAAGAAGACCGACTCCGGAGTGGCAAGCACAAAACAGTCGCCCACGAAACCGGAGGAGGAAACTCCAGTCGAAAGCAGAAGCTCAAAGCCGAGCCAGCCGCTTCTGGTGAAGCCTTAGCCGTGACTCAAGGAAAGTTCAAGGGGAAGACCAAAGGGCCGTGGAACCCCAAGAAAGTAAAAGATCAAGATGGAAATGATGTGCTGGATTTACCATGCCACATTCACACCAAAAAAGATGAAGATGGTAATTTCATTTACCCAAAGCATACCACTCGACAGTGTCGACTCCTAATCCAGCAATTCCGAGAGAAACAACCCAAGGAAAAGGAGAAAGAAGCAGACAAGGTTGAGGACGAGGAAGAGGACGATGATGGTTATCCCCACGTGAATTCCACTCTGATGATTTTCGCCAATGTTGAGAGTAAAAATCGATTGAAAGTCATCAACAGAGAAGTGAACATGGTCGCTCCGGTGACGCCCAGTTATTTGAAGTGGTCCCAGAATGCCATTACATTAGACCAGTCCGATCACCCAGCGCACATAGCCACCCCTGGGAGGAAAGCGTTGGTGGTCGACCCAGTAGTCGAAGGCACCCGACTGACTAAGGTTCTGATGGATGGTGGTAGTGGCCTGCATATACTGTATGCAGAGACGTTGAAAGGAATGGGCATTCCGATGTCCAGACTCAGTGAAAGCAATATGAGTTTCCATGGGGTCATTCCTGGGAAGAAGGTTGCATCACTCGGCCAGATTGCTCTCGACGTGGTTTTCGGTGATTCCAAGAATTACCGCAAAGAAAAGTTGACATTTGAAGTTGTGGATTTCCAGAGTGCCTATCATGCTATTCTGGGCAGGCCAGCTTATGCACGTTTTATGGCTCGACCATGTTACGTGTACCTCAAATTGAAGATGCCCGGTCCCAAAGGGGTGATCACTATCACTGGTAGTCGGAAGAAGGCGGGAGAGTGCTTCCAGAAGGGCTCAAAGATCGCCGATGCACAGATGGCCGTAGTAGAATTGCAGGAATGTCACATCCCTAGCCTGGTATGACCTAGACTAGCTAGTCATTTGTGCATCATATTTAAATTTCATTTAAATTTGAAATGAGGATTGGTGGAACCCTCAGATTCATTTTTGGAAATGACCCAAATAAAAATTTCTCCAAAAGGGTCCAAGAAAATACTCATGTTGCCCTCTGACAATATTGGACAGAGATAAAAAAATCAAACCAATATTTTCAGGACCTCATAAGTATTTTATTTTGGACATTTGGAATTAATACAATAATTATTTGCTTGGATATATAAACGTTATATATATTTTATATGTCCAAAAGTGTGCCATTTGTTGAGGAGCTCTGGAATAATACCATTAGCCCCTACAAAAATTGGCATAATAAAATAAAATGGTTTGGTATTTTTATTAAACCAAACAAATGTCAGAAAATTAGAAAAGAAAACAGAAAAGGGGAGAGAGACTTACCTGGGCCACTTACCCGATCGGCCCAGTAGCTCGGCCCAGCTGACTGGCCGACGCCAGTCGTCCCCCTCCTCGCGCCAGAGGGACAGGGCGCATGGTCGCCGCACACCGCGCGCATGCGCGCCACGGCAGCTGCCTGCGTGCCCTCCCCCTCGACGCCCTGGCCTCGCCAGAAGCGCCCAGCACCGCCCCGGATCTCTCCCTCGCTCTCTCGTTCCTCTCCCTCCCCTGCATCTCTCCCTCTCCCCGCGCCCGAAGCGCTGCCGTCGCCGCCGCACGCCGTGGCCATAGCCACCGCCTCCCCCTCGCCTCCCCGTCGTGCCCAGGAGCTCCGCCTCGTCGCCAGCTACCTCCTCGCCGAGCCACGCAAGTCGGAGTGCCCCGAGGAGCCGCCATCGCCGTCATCTTCGTCGTCGGCCGCCCGAGATCGTCGGCGCCCGTCCGTCGTCTCCGACTCGTCCCCGAGCCTGTTGACCATCCCGTCGCCTCCGCCGTGAGCTTCTGCGCCTGTTCCCCCTTCTCTTCTTCCTCCCCGTGCGCCGTAGTTGTGCTCCCGCTCGAGGCCGAACTCCGGCCGCCGCCCTGAGCTCTGCTCCGGCGAGCTCCGCCGCCCCCGCAGCCTCCCGCGTGTTCCACTGGATGCGCGTGAGCGCGGGCTTCGCTCTCGTGGTCTCCGCCGCCCGAATGGTCGCCGGAGCGACGTTCCCGAGCCCCTCCGCCGTCTCGGGCCTCGCCGGCGGCTAAACGCCGGCGAGTTGACCGGGTTAGACCCCTGTTGACCCAGATTTGACCCGTGTGGGTCAATGACAGGTGGGGCCCGGCCCTGCTAATTTTAGTTTAGGATTAGTTTAGCAACTAATTATCTCTGTTAAACTAACTGTGACACTGACAGTGGGCCCCAGCGCCACTAATCTTTTTAATTAGGATTAAACTAACCCTGTTTAACCCCCCTGTCACTGACGTGTGGGTCCCACACGTCAGATTTGACCTGGACAGCCGCGTTGACCCGCTGATGTAGTGATGACGTCATGCTGACGCAATTATATATTTTCTGGAATTAAAATAATTCAGAAAATCCAGAAAATGATTTAAACTTCAAAAATTCATAGAAATTCAACCGTAGCTCAGATTGAAATAATTTATATATGAAAAATTATCAGAAAAATGCAATCTTTCCATCTGTACTAGTTTCATGCATGAAAAACCAACTTATACATGCTGAATATGGGAAAACACATTAGGGCATATATAAGAGACTTAATTTAGAAATGCATTTGAACCTTTGGTTCAAATGGACTTCAAACCAAATGTTTACCAGTTGCATTAGCTCAAACAGCATCACATCTACATGCCATGCTCATGCATCATATTGTTGCATATGATTGTGTTTTGATTGCCGGCACCGTTCCTTCTCGATAGGTCCTGCTCCGGAGACGTTCCAGAGTACCTGTCTGTGAAGCAGTGCCCCCTCCTTGTTGATTTACCAGGCAAGCAAACCCCCTTGTTCATTTCGATAAAACCCTACTCTCTCGCTCCTGCTCTCAGTTATTGCATTAGGATAACAACGGTTCATCTGCTACTTTGTGCTGCGGTAGTTGAACCCATTCCTCTGCATGACCTGTCATTGCCACAGTAAATAGTTGAAACCCACTAGCATGTGTAGGAGTTGATTGAAGCCACTGATGTGTTCCTACCATGCTATGCCTGCTATTGCTTAGAGTTGTGTCAGGTCTGGTTCATTGGGAATGAATTGGAGTGTCACGATATGTTCTGATGCTGAGAGTGAGGTGTGTGAACACGATTTGGTAAAGGTAGCGGTGAGAGGCCATGTAGGAGTACATGGTGGGTTGTCTCATTGGAACCGTCCTTAAGCACTGAGTTCTATGTATGTTGTCCAATGACTCGTTACTACCACACATTGGGTTCCGGTAACTCGACCCCTCTCGACTTATTAACCAACTTGGTCTCTGTCCAGGAGTCGCAACTAGTTTCTGGTGTTTGTAGGTAGTGCTATTTTTCTACCAAGTGGCACCCGGCAGGGTGGGCTTGGGACAGACTAGGCACACGTGGCCTGGTGTACCGAGTGGCACCCGGATGGTGGGCTCGGGAACCCTGTACACATCGTTTGGGGCCGTAAGCGACACCCCGGCCGGATCTCCTTGCGGATGGAACCCGAATAGGCGATAAACCTGGACTAGAGTCTTGTGTGGTTAGTCAGGTCGTGGCCGACACCCTCGCCAGGCTTCCGCTTGAAGGTTGCCGAGATACATGACGTGTACATGGAGGTAAGTGGCGAGAGCGTGTGTGAAGAAGTACACCCCTGCAGGGTTAACATGATCTATTCGAATAGCCGGGTCCGCGGTTATGGACTTCTTGGATGCTTACATGGTACATAGACAACCTGAAGTGGATACTCTAAAATGCTCAAGACAAGTGTGAGTGCTATGGATGGCCTTCTCGTAGGGAGACGGGGATGAATCCATAGTAGTGTATTGTATGGTGATTAGTGGACTCGTGTACGTTGTTTCACCTCCAGAGTTTCTGGTAGTCGTAGAACAGGATAGCCACAGAGTCAAAGCTGGCTTGCTGCAACTAAACCCCACATTACCCTCTTGATACAAATGCATGTATGAGAGGATCTGATGTAAGTCTTGCTGAGTACCTTTGTACTCATGTTGCTTTATTTATGCTTTTGCAGCGGAGACTTCGGTCTTACTAGTGTTCTCGTGGACTTCGACTAGTAGCTAGTACCTCAGCTACGATCTTGATCGGATGTTGTAGATAGTCAGGCTCTTCAGCCTTTTTCATTTGTAGATGTCTGTACCCAGACATGTAATGCTTCCGCTTGTTGCTTGTATGCTCTGTATGATGGGTCTTGTGACCCCTGTTTGCGATAATTGCTATGACGGCTCTTCTGAGCCTTATTCTATATGATTGTTGAGTTATGCTGTGATGCCATGTTGTACAGCACATACTTGCATGTTATGCGTACGTGTAATGTGTATTGTTATGTGTGGGATCTGACTACCTAGTTGTTTATTCTTAGTAGCCTCTCTTACCGGGAAATGTCTCCTAGTGCTTCCACTGAGCCCTGGTAGCTTGCTACTGCTCCGGAACACTTAGGCAGGCCGGCATGTGTCCTTCTTCGATCCTGTGTCTGTCCCTTCGGGGAAATGTCACGCGATGAATACCGGAGTCCTGCTAGCCCGCTACAGCCCGGTTCACCGGAGTCCTGCTAGCCCAGTGCTACAGCCTGGATTCACTCGCTGATGACCGACACGTAAGATGCTGGGTCATGGATGCCTGTCCCTATAAGTCTGTGCCACTTTGGGTTTACGACTAGCCATGTCAGCCCGGGCTCCTTATCATATGGATGCTAGCGACACTGTCATATACGTGTGCCAAAAGGCGCAAACGGTCCCGGGCTAAGGTAAGGCGACACCCGTGGGAATACCGTGCGTGAGGCCGCAAAGTGATATGAGGTGTTACATGCTAGATCGATGTGGCATTGAGTCGGGGTCCTGACAGCGTTGGTATCAGAGCCTGACTGCCTGTAGGTTTACCAAGCCAAACTGGTCGAAGTTGAGTCTAGAAAATCTTTAGTTATGTAAGGGAATTGATTGTGGGAAGGAACGTAAGGCTCTTTTTACTCCTTTACCTCATGACCTTCTGATCTGAGTCGTCCTATCTTTCCGACGGGGTTAAGGAACTAGGTTTCTCTTCCGTCTATCAGGATCACGTGTTACTACTCCGTAGTCCCATAGGATTGGTTGATCAGAGTCATATCCCAGTTTTGAGTATTTCCGGTGTAGTCTGCTTAGTATGATCTCAGAACCTTGAGTAATGCTGATGAGTATGTTACCACCCCATTTTTAGTAGGATGTCTCATTCTGAGCATTTTACTGCCGTTATGCTGCCGGAATTTTCCTAGGAGTTCGAGAGATACTAATTCCTTGTCCTACATTCTATAGCCTATAGTTAATGTTGACTCCGTCCCTGGTTTCGTTTCTCAGGATGTCATCAAGTTCTGTTGCTCGTAGCCAGAACCATGGATATGGTAGGGATGAGGATCCTCCCGACCAGCCTTCGTTGACAGAGTTCATGCTAGAGATGGAGAGGAACAAGCGTGAGTCTAACCGCTTGTTGGCACGTATCGAGGAGAACACCGCACATCAGTTCAAAGGGTCTGCTACCATTCATGACTTCATTCGTTTGCACCCACCTACCTTTCATCATTCCATCGAGCCACTCGATGCAGATGACTGGCTCCGTAGCATCACCCATAAGCTGCGTTCCGCGAGCGTAGCTGAAGATGACAAGGTCACTTATGCCACATACCACCTGGAAGGTCCTGCTAGTCTTTGGTGGCAGAACTATGAGACTTTGCTTCCAGCCGGCCAGATTCCTACCTGGAGAGATTTCACTGAGGCTTTTCGCGAGCATCACATTCCTGAGGCCCTCCTTGATCGCAAGAGAGAAGAGTTCTGTAGTCTCACCCAGAATAAGATGGCTGTTGATGCTTACAGCCGAGAGTTTGAGAACCTCGCTCGCTATGCCACAGAAGAAGTGTCCACGGAAGCCAAGAAGCAAGCTAGGTTCCGGAAGGGTCTCAACCCCAAGTTGCGTCGTGATCTCCACCTGCATCATTGTGATACATTCCAAGCCCTTGTGAACAAGGCCATCAATGCAGAGACAGCTCAACTCACTTACGAGGAGTCTCGTAAGCACACCCGTGATTTGGGATCTCCCTCTGGCTCTAGTTCCCAGAAACGCCGGATTTGGGTTCCAAACTCCGCTCTTCCTTCCGGTTATACACCGAGGTCATCTCATGTGGTGCCTCCTCCAGCTCAGACGTATGTTCCACCCAGGCCTACTGGTAGACCGTCAGTGCGGGTCCCCGTCCAACCTCAGGGACTTGCTTCACATGCGGGAAGCCAGGACACTATGCACGTGATTGCTCTCAGACTAGTTATGCTCCACCCCAGCCCGAGAAGACTGTTGGCTGTATTAAGCCATCACGCAACATGATCACTGTCAAGTCAGCCCCCACTGAACGTGGACGTGTGCATCACGTCTCAACTAAAGACGCTCATGATGATCCGGATGTTGTTCTTGGTACCCTCCTTGTCAATTGTCACCCAGCATCAGTTCTATTCGATACTGGAGCATCTCACTCCTTCATTTCTGAAGGCTATGCTCGTTTGCACGACATGTCATTTTGTGTTATGCCAACTCCGCTTGAAATCCAAACCCTAGGGTCTAGATGGCAGACCACCAGAATCAGCCATGGTAATGAAATCCTTGTTGACAGACTTGTATTCCTTGCATCACTTGTAGCCCTCAAGTCCTCAGATATTAACATCATCTTGGGTATGGACTGGATGACAGCTCATCATGCCCAGATTGATTGTTACACAAGATCTGTTCAGCTTACACACCCATCTGGCAAGATAGTCACCGTCTCCACTAGAGTTGCAAAGCGTCAGCTCTATTCTCTTAATGTCAGCCCTCTTCCAGACCTTGAAGATATCTCGGTAGTCCGTGACTTTCCGGATGTCTTTCCAGAGGAACTGCCAGGTGTTCCACCTGACAGAGAGGTAGAGTTCGTCATAGATCTTATCCCAGGAACAGCTCCAATCTCCCGGAGACCTTACAAGATGGCACCCCTAGAACTAGCCGAGCTTAAGAAACAACTCGATGAGTCCTTGCAAAAGGGTTTCATCCGTCCTAGTTCTTCTCCTTGGGCTTGCCCCGTCCTCTTTGTCAAGAAGAAAGACGGTACGGACCGGATGGTCGTTGATTATCGTCCCGTTAATTTGGTCACGATAAAGAACAAGTATCCGCTCCCCAGGATCAACGACCTGTATGATCAGCTCGCTGGATCCTCAGTTTTCTCCAAGATGGATTTGAGGTTAGGATACCACCAAATCAAAATCAGAAACGGGGACATTCCCAAGACAGCTTTTGTCACTCGTTATGGTCAGTACAAGTACACCGTCATGTCCTTTGGTCTAACCAACGCCCCAGCCACATTCTCCCGCTTGATGAACTCGATCTTCATGGAGTACTTAGATAAGTTCGTCGTGGTTTACCTTGATGACATTCTTATTTACTCGAAGAACGAGGAAGAGCATGCCGAACATCTTAGACTTGTGTTAGAAAAACTCAGAGAGCACTGCCTTTATGCCAAGTTCTCCAAGTGTGAACTTTGGTTGTCAGAAGTGACCTACCTAGGCCACGTAATCTCTGGTAAGGGCATTGCTGTCAATCCCGAGAGAGTTCAAGCCGTTCTCGATTGGACTCCACCTGAGACCGTTAAACAAGTTAGGAGTTTCCTTGGTCTAGCCAGCTATTGTCGCCGCTTTGTTGAAAACTTCTCCAAAGTAGCCAAACCCCTCAGGGAACTTCTCAAGAAAGATAAAAAGTTCGAGTGGTCCCCACAGTGTGAGTACAGTTTTCAGGAACTGAAAAGACGCCTGACTTCTGCTCCCATACTTGTGCCACCGGATTTCACTAAAGACTTTATTATCTACTGCGACGCCTCACGACAAGGACTAGGTTGCATTCTTATGCAGGATCGTCATGTGATTGCCTATGCATCTCGACAGTTGCATCCACATGAGGAGAATTATCCTACACATGATCTAGAGCTTGCAGCCGTAGTCTATGCACTCAAGACCTGGCGACATTACCTCCTTGGTAAACGTTGCGAGATCTACACCGATCACCAGAGTCTCAAGTATATCTTCACCCAACCAGATTTGAACCTTAGGCAAAGACGTTGGTTGGAGTTGATCACAGATTATGATCTAGGAATTACCTACACCCCAGGCAAAGCCAATGTCATGGCTGATGCTCTAAGCCGTAAATCCTATTGCAACAATCTCATGTTGCAGCAAGGCCAACCACTTCTCCATGAGGAATTCTGTAAGCTTAACCTTCACATTGCTCCTCACGGATTCCTTTCTACCTTGGTGGCGAAACCTACCCTTGTGGATCTTATCATCGAAGCCCAGAAACATGACACGGGGATTACCCGGATCAAGAGAAACATTAAGAAGGGAGTTGGTGGATGTTTCTCTATGGATGATCGTGGTGTTGTTTTCTTTGAGAATCGCTTGGTGGTTCCCAAGAATCAACATCTGCGACGATTGATTCTTAAGGAGGCGCATGAATCTCCTCTCACCATTCATCCCGGTAGTACTAAGATGTATCAGGACCTACGCCAGAGGTTCTGGTGGACTAGGATGAAGAGAGAAATCGCGGAGTTCATTGCTAAATGTGACGTTTGTCGTCGCGTTAAGGCAGAGCATCAAAGACCTGCTGGCACCCTTCAGCCTTTAGCTATTCCTGAATGGAAATGGGATAAAGTTGGTATGGACTTCATCACCGGCTTTCCCAGGACCAAGAGAGGGAATAATGCTATCTTCGTAGTCATTGATCGTCTCTCCAAAGTGGCTCACTTCCTTCCTGTTCGAGAGAGTATCACTGCTAGTCAGCTTGCTGACTTATATATTTCTCGAATAGTGTCACTTCATGGTGTTCCACTAGAGATCAATTCAGACCGTGGCAGTCTTTTCACTTCTCATTTCTGGGAGAGTTTCCAGACTGCCATGGGAACCCATCTTTCCTTCAGTACCGCTTTCCACCCTCAGTCGAGTGGTCAGGTGGAACGGGTCAATCAAATTATCGAAGACATGCTCAGAGCTTGCGTTATCTCATTCGGTATGGATTGGGAGAAATGTCTTCCTTTCGCCGAGTTTGCTTATAATAATAGCTACCAATCCAGCCTCAAGAAAGCTCCTTTTGAGGTTCTCTATGGACGAAGATGTCGAACACCTTTGAACTAGTCAGAAACCGGTGAAAGACAATTCTTTGGACCGGACATGATCCAGGAGGCAGAAGAGCAAGTTCGCATCATTCATGAGAATTTGAAAACAGCCCAATCTCGTCAGAAGAGCCAGTACGATCGTCATCATAAGGATATGACTTATGAGATTGGCGACCAAGCTTACCTTCGGGTTACTCCTTTGAAGGGTACCCATCGTTTCGGTATCAAGGGCAAGTTGGCTCCTTGTTACATTAGTCCTTTTCGTATTCTCGCTAAACAAGGAGAGGTTGCCTACCAGTTGGAACTACCCCTACATCTTTCTCGAGTTCATGATGTCTTCCACGTCTCTCAACTCAGGCGTTGCTTCTCGGAACCCATCCGCAAAGTGGACCACGAAATGCTTGATCTCCAAGATAACCTCACATACCGAGAGTACCCGGTTCGCATTCTTGATCAAGCCGAGCGTGTTACCCGACGTCAGAACATCAAGTTTCTCAAAGTTCAGTGGTCTCATCATTCCGAGAGAGAAGCTACTTGGGAGCGAGAAGATCGTCTTCGACTGGAGTACCCCGCTTTCTTTCCTTCGACCCCTGAATCTCGGGACGAGATTTTTTCAAGTGGGGGCGAGTTGTCACATCCCTAGCCTGGTATGACCTAGACTAGCTAGTCATTTGTGCATCATATTTAAATTTCATTTAAATTTGAAATGAGGATTGGTGGAACCCTCAGATTCATTTTTGGAAATGACCCAAATAAAAATTTCTCCAAAAGGGTCCAAGAAAATGCTCATGTTGCCCTCTGACAATATTGGACAGAGATAAAAAAATCAAACCAATATTTTCAGGACCTCATAAGTATTTTATTTTGGACATTTGGAATTAATACAATAATTATTTGCTTGGATATATAAACGTTATATATATTTTATATGTCCAAAATTGTGCCATTTGTTGAGGAGCTCTGGAATAATACCATTAGCCCCTACAAAAATTGGCATAATAAAATAAAATGGTTTGGTATTTTTATTAAACCAAACAAATGTCAGAAAATTAGAAAAGAAAACAGAAAAGGGGAGAGAGACTTACCTGGGCCACTTACCCGATCGGCCCAGTAGCTCGGCCCAGCTGACTGGCCGACGCCAGTCGTCCCCCTCCTCGCGCCAGAGGGACAGGGCGCGTGGTCGCCGCACACCGCGCGCATGCGCGCCACGGCAGCTGCCTGCGTGCCCTCCCCCTCGACGCCCTGGCCTCGCCAGAAGCGCCCAGCACCGCCCCGGATCTCTCCCTCGCTCTCTCGTTCCTCTCCCTCCCCTGCATCTCTCCCTCTCCCCGCGCCCGAAGCGCTGCCGTCGCCGCCGCACGCCGTGGCCATAGCCACCGCCTCCCCCTCGCCTCCCCGTCGTGCCCAGGAGCTCCGCCTCGTCGCCAGCTACCTCCTCGCCGAGCCACGCAAGCCGGAGTGCCCCGAGGAGCCGCCATCACCGTCATCTTCGTCGTCGGCCGCCCGAGATCGTCGGCGCCCGTCCGTCGTCTCCGACTCGTCCCCGAGCCTGTTGACCATCCCGTCGCCTCCGCCGTGAGCTTCTGCGCCTGTTCCCCCTTCTCTTCTTCCTCCCCGTGCGCCGTAGTTGTGCTCCCGCTCGAGGCCGAACTCCGGCCGCCGCCCTGAGCTCTGCTCCGGCGAGCTCCGCCGCCCCCGCAGCCTCCCGCGTGTTCCACTGGATGCGCGTGAGCGCGGGCTTCGCTCTCGTGGTCTCCGCCGCCCGAATGGTCGCCGGAGCGACGTTCCCGAGCCCCTCCGCCGTCTCGGGCCTCGCCGGCGGCTAAACGCCGGCGAGTTGACCGGGTTAGACCCCTGTTGACCCAGATTTGACCCATGTGGGTCAATGACAGGTGGGGCCCGGCCCTGCTAATTTTAGTTTAGGATTAGTTTAGCAACTAATTATCTCTGTTAAACTAACTGTGACACTGACAGTGGGCCCCAGCGCCACTAATCCTTTTAATTAGGATTAAACTAACCCTGTTTAACCCCCCCTGTCACTGACGTGTGGGTCCCACACGTCAGATTTGACCTGGACAGCCGCGTTGACCCGCTGATGTAGTGATGACGTCATGCTGACGCAATTATATATTTTCTGGAATTAAAATAATTCAGAAAATCCAGAAAATGATTTAAACTTCAAAAATTCATAGAAATTCAACCGTAGCTCAGATTGAAATAATTTATATATGAAAAATTATCAGAAAAATGCAATCTTTCCATCTGTACTAGTTTCATGCATGAAAAACCAACTTATACATGCTGAATATGGGAAAACACATTAGGGCATATATAAGAGACTTAATTTAGAAATGCATTTGAACCTTTGGTTCAAATGGACTTCAAACCAAATGTTTACCAGTTGCATTAGCTCAAACAGCATCACATCTACATGCCATGCTCATGCATCATATTGTTGCATATGATTGTGTTTTGATTGCCGGCACCGTTCCTTCTCGATAGGTCCTGCTCCAGAGACGTTCCAGAGTACCTGTCTGTGAAGCAGTGCCCCCTCCTTGTTGATTTACCAGGCAAGCAAACCCCCTTGTTCATTTCGATAAAACCCTACTCTCTCGCTCCTGCTCTCAGTTATTGCATTAGGATAACAACGGTTCATCTGCTACTTTGTGCTGCGGTAGTTGAACCCATTCCTCTGCATGACCTGTCATTGCCACAGTAAATAGTTGAAACCCACTAGCATGTGTAGGAGTTGATTGAAGCCACTGATGTGTTCCTACCATGCTATGCCTGCTATTGCTTAGAGTTGTGTCAGGTCTGGTTCATTGGGAATGAATTGGAGTGTCACGATATGTTCTGATGCTGAGAGTGAGGTGTGTGAACACGATTTGGTAAAGGTAGCGGTGAGAGGCCATGTAGGAGTACATGGTGGGTTGTCTCATTGGAACCGTCCTTAAGCACTGAGTTCTATGTATGTTGTCCAATGACTCGTTACTACCACACATTGGGTTCCGGTAACTCGACCCCTCTCGACTTATTAACCAACTTGGTCTCTGTCCAGGAGTCGCAACTAGTTTCTGGTGTTTGTAGGTAGTGCTATTTTTCTACCAAGTGGCACCCGGCAGGGTGGGCTTGGGACAGACTAGGCACACGTGGCCTGGTGTACCGAGTGGCACCCGGATGGTGGGCTCGGGAACCCTGTACACATCGTTTGGGGCCGTAAGCGACACCCCGGCCGGATCTCCTTGCGGATGGAACCCGAATAGGCGATAAACCTGGACTAGAGTCTTGTGTGGTTAGTCAGGTCGTGGCCGACACCCTCGCCAGGCTTCCGCTTGAAGGTTGCCGAGATACATGACGTGTACATGGCGGTAAGTGGCGAGAGCGTGTGTGAAGAAGTACACCCCTGCAGGGTTAACATGATCTATTCGAATAGCCGGGTCCGCGGTTATGGACTTCTTGGATGCTTACATGGTACATAGACAACCTGAAGTGGATACTCTAAAATGCTCAAGACAAGTGTGAGTGCTATGGATGGCCTTCTCGTAGGGTGACGGGGATGAATCCATAGTAGTGTATTGTATGGTGATTAGTGAACTCGTGTACGTTGTTTCACCTCCAGAGTTTCTGGTAGTCGTAGAACAGGATAGCCACAGAGTCAAAGCTGGCTTGCTGCAACTAAACCCCACATTACCCTCTTGATACAAATGCATGTATGAGAGGATCTGATGTAAGTCTTGCTGAGTACCTTTGTACTCATGTTGCTTTATTTATGCTTTTGCAGCGGAGACTTCGGTCTTACTAGTGTTCTCGTGGACTTCGACTAGTAGCTAGTACCTCAGCTACGATCTTGATCGGATGTTGTAGATAGTCAGGCTCTTCAGCCTTTTTCATTTGTAGATGTCTGTACCCAGACATGTAATGCTTCCGCTTGTTGCTTGTATGCTCTGTATGATGGGTCTTGTGACCCCTATTTGCGATAATTGCTATGACGGCTCTTCTGAGCCTTACTCTATATGATTGTTGAGTTATGCTGTGATGCCATGTTGTACAGCACATACTTGCATGTTATGCGTACGTGTAATGTGTATTGTTATGTGTGGGATCTGACTACCTAGTTGTTTATTCTTAGTAGCCTCTCTTACCGGGAAATGTCTCCTAGTGCTTCCACTGAGCCCTGGTAGCTTGCTACTGCTCCGGAACACTTAGGCAGGCCGGCATGTGTCCTTCTTCGATCCTGTGTCTGTCCCTTCGGGGAAATGTCACGCGATGAATACCGGAGTCCTGCTAGCCCGCTACAGCCCGGTTCACCGGAGTCCTGCTAGCCCAGTGCTACAGCCTGGATTCACTCGCTGATGACCGACACGTAAGATGCTGGGTCATGGATGCTTGTCCCTGTAAGTCTGTGCCACTTTGGGTTTACGACTAGCCATGTCAGCCCGGGCTCCTTATCATATGGATGCTAGCGACACTGTCATATACGTGTGCCAAAAGGCGCAAACGGTCCCGGGCTAAGGTAAGGCGACACCCGTGGGAATACCGTGCGTGAGGCCGCAAAGTGATATGAGGTGTTACATGCTAGATCGATGTGGCATTGAGTCGGGGTCCTGACAAGGAATATCAAAAAAATGCAGATCCGAGTGATTTGTTGCGAGCCAAGAAGCCTGCCACAGATTCAACATTCCAGTCGTCTGGCGAAACAAAGTCGATTCACATTCACCCGATGGATCCCAATGCTGCTCCGACTCACATTTCAACAACACTCGACTCCAAATAGGAAGAAGCGCTCATCCAGTTCCTCCGTGAGAACTGGGACATCTTTGCATGGAAACCTTCGGACATGCCAGGTGTTCCCAGGGGACTAGCTGAGCATCGTTTGTGAGTCGACCCAAAAGTGAAACCAGTCAAAGAACATCTTCGACGGTCCGCCATACAGAATAGGAAGGCAATCGGTGAAGAGGTGGCTCGGCTTTTGGCAGCTGAGTTTATCCGTGAAATTTATCACTCCGAGTGGTTAGCTAATGTTGTCATGGTCCCAAAGAAGGACGACTCACTTCGCACGTGCATCGACTTCAAACATATCAATCGGGCCTGCCCGAAAGATCACTTTCCTCTCCCTCACATCGACCAAATAGTCGACTCGATTGCAGGGTGCAAGCGTTTGTCCTTTTTGGACGCCTATTCGGGGTACCACCAGATCCATCTGTACGGACCCGACGAGATAAAAACAGCTTTCATCACCCCGTTTGGGTGCTTCTGTTATGTCACTATGCCATTCGGTTTGAAGAACGTTGGAGCTACATTCATGCGGATGATTCAGAAGTGCCTGCTCACTCAGATCAGTCGGAATGTGGAAGCATACATGGATGACATTGTGGTCAAGTCACGTAAAGGTTCCGACCTACTGGCTGACCTTGCTGAAACCTTTGCCAACCTCAGAATGTATGATATCAAGCTTAATCCATCAAAGTGCATGTTTGGAGTTCCAGGCGGAAGATTACTCGGTTTTCTCGTTTCCGAACGAGGGATCGACGCTAACCCAGAGAAAGTGGGTGCCATACTCCGGATGAAACACCCTGTGCGTGTGCACGATGTCCAGAAGCTTACTGGTTGTTTGGCCACCCTAAGTTGATTCATTTCTCGCCTCGGTGAACAGGCACTGCCTCTTTACCGACTGATGAAGAAATCAGATAAGTTCGAGTGGACTCCTAAAGCTGATGCAGCATTTGCAGAGCAAAAAGCCCTAGTTTCCACCCAGCCGGTGCTTGCTGCCCCAATCAGCAAAGAGCCTTTACTGCTTTATATAGCAGCCACTAGACAAGTCGTCAGTACAGTACTTACGGTCGAGCAGGAAGAAGAGGGAAAAGCCTATAAAGTTCAGCGCCCGATTTATTATGTTTCTGAAGTTCTGACTCTGTCAAAGTAGAGATATCCACACTATCAGAAGCTTGTTTATGGGATTTACATGACCACGAAGAAGGTTGCGCACTACTTCTCTGATCACTCTGTCACAGTCCTTAGCAACGCTCCATTGTCGGAGATTCTGCACAACAGAGATGCAACTGGTCGAGTGGCAAAATGGGCGATTGAACTCCTTCCTTTAGATATCAAGTTTGAGGCAAAGAAAGCTATCAAGTCCCAAGCAGTGGCAGATTTCCTCGCCGAGTGGATCGAACAACAACTACCGACTCAAGTTCACTCGGAGCACTGGACCATGTTCTTTGATGGGTCCAAGATGCTGAATGGTTCTGGTGCTGGGGTAGTACTGGTATCCCCCGAGGAGACAAGCTCAGATATGTTCTCCAGATTCACTTTGATTCCTCCAATAACGAAGCAGAATATGAAGCACTCCTATATGGGTTACGTATGGCCATTTCACTCGGCGTCCGTCGCCTCATGGTTTACGGCGACTCAGATTTGGTGGTCAATCAAGTGATGAAAGAATGGGATGTTAGAAGCCCAGCTATGACTGGTTACTGCAATGCGGTGAGGAAGTTGGAAAAGAAGTTTGAGGGGTTAGAGCTCCATCACATACCCCGTCTGAAAAATCAAGCAGCCGATGATTTGGCAAAGATAGGTTCCAAGAGAGAAGCCATTCCCAGTAATGTGTTTTTGGAACATATTCACACACCGACAGTTCAGGAAGATCCTTTCATGGAAGAGCCCCTGCAGCCTAAGAGCGCTACAGATCCGACTGAAGTAGAGATCCCAGCCGTGGTCGATCTAATCATGGAGGTCCTGGTCATTACTCGCGACTGGACAGTGCCATACATTGCGTACATCCTTAGGAAGGAACTCCCAGCGGACGAAGAAGAGGCTCGACAGATCATCCGTCGATCCAAAGCCTTTACTGTGTAAGAGGACAACTGTTCAGGGAAAGCGTGACTGGAGCCAGTCAGAAATGCATAACGCCATAAGAAGGTCGAATGATCCTCAACGACATCCACTCGGGGACCTGTGGTCACCATGCGTCCTCTTGGGCCATCATGGCTAAAGCATACCGAGCCGGATTTTATTGGCCACGAGCAAATGAAATGGCGAAAGATATAGTCGACAGATGTGAAGGCTGCCACTTTTTACTCTGACATGTCTCACAAGCCAGCGTCAGCCCTGAAGACCATTCCCCTCATCTGGCCCTTTGTTGTTTGGGGATTAGATATGGTTGGACCACTGAGAACTGGTTGGAGCGGCTTCACTCATGTGCTCGTAGCAGTCGACAAGTTTACCAAATGGATTGAAGCTAAACCTATCAAGAATCTTGAAGCCAGCACCGCTGTCAGTTTTATCAGGGAATTGACATTCAGATATGGAGTTCCACTACATCATCACTAACAACGGGTCGAACTTCGATTCTGATGAGTTTAGAGCTTTCTATGCTTCTCAAGGCACACGAGTCGACTATGCTTCGGTCGCTCACCCGCAGTCGAATGGACAAGCAGAAAGAGCAAATGGCCTAATTCTCAAAGGACTGAAGCCCTGACTGATGCGTGATCTCAAACACGCAGCAGGCGCTTGGGTCGATGAACATCCATCAGTTCTTTGGGGTTTGAGGACAACTCCTAATCGGTCGACTGGACGAAGTCCTTTCTTTTTGGTCTATGGAGCCGAAGCTGTTCTACCAAGTGACCTGCTCCACAACGCACCCCGAGTCGAGCTCTTCTCCGAAGAAGAAGCAGAACAGGCCCGACAAGATTCAGTCAATTTCTTAGAGGAGGAAAGAGATATGGCCTTGATCCGGTCGACCATTTATTAGCAAGACTTGCGTCGATTCCACGCCAGAAATGTGAGGGGTCGAGCGTTTCACGAGGGAGACTTGGTTCTTCGAGTGGATCAACAGAAGCCACACAAGCTCGCCCCTGCTTGGGAAGGCCCCTTCATCGTCACCAGAGTTCTCCACAATGGAGCATACCATTTTTACAGTGTCGAGCATCAGAAAGACGAGCCACGAGCTTGGAATGTGGAGCTGCTCCGCCCCTTTTATACTTAATTACTCGTTCGAATAAAGTGTAATAAGAAGTACCTTTGTAATTTGTTTATGAAAGACAAGAGCTTTACAATCTTCTCGCACGATTGTTGTTGTTCTCATTTACCTCTGAAATCCCCCAGTGGGTGGGCTAGCCGTGAATGCGTTTCGCCTAAGTTCGAAAGAAAATCCTACCGAGTGATGAGCAAGCCTCTCACTCGGGGGGCTTAGCCGCGAATCCGTTTTGCCTAAGTTCAAAAGATAATCCTACCGAGTGGTGAGCAAGCCTCCTACTCGGGGGCTTAGCTGCAATCCAGTACTCGCCTAAGTTTATAAAATCCTACCGAGTGGTGAACAATCCTCCCACTCGGGGGCTTAGCTGCAGTCCAGTACTCGCCTAAGTTTGTAAAAATCCTACCGAGTGGTGAGCAATCCTCCCACTCGGGGGCTTAGCTGCAGTCCAGTACTCGCCTAAGTTTAAAAAATCCTCCCGAGTGGTGAGCAACCCTCCCACTCGGGGGCTTAGCTGCAGTCCAGTACTCGCCTAAGTTTTAAAAAATTCCTACCGAGTGGTGAGCAATCCTCCCACTCGGGGGCTTAGCTGCAGTCCAGTACTCGTCTAAGTTTAAATAAATCCTACCGAGTGGCGAGAAATCCTCTCACTTGGGGGCTTAGCTGCAGTCCAGTACTTGCCTAAGTTTGTAAAATCCTACCGAGTGGTGAGCAATCCTCTCACTCGGGGGCTTAGCTGCAGTCCAGTACTCGCCTAAGTTTGTAAAATCCTACCGAGTGGTGAGCAATCCTCCCACTCGGGGGCTTAGCTGCAGTCCAGTACTCACCTAAGTTTGTAAAATCCTACCTTGTGGTGAGAAATCCTCCCACTCGGGGGCTTAGTTGCAGTCCAGTACTCGCCTAAGTTTATAAAATCTTTTCCCTAAGAGCTGCACCACCAGTACAACGTACGCTCCATCCCTACCCGCAAGGACGATGAGGTGCAGGTCGACCGCGGTCCTGTTCTCCAAGCTACGCCACAAATACAACGTACACTCCATCCTTGTCCACAAGGACGATGAAGCGCAGGTCGACTACAACCTTTTCCTCCGAGCTACGCCACAAATACAACGTACGCTCCGTCCTTGTCCGCAAGGACGACGAAGCGTAGGTCGACTGCAGCCTTCTCCTCCGAGCTACGCCACATATACAATGTATGCTCCATCCTTGTCCGCAAGGATGACGAAGTGTAGGTCGACTGCAACCTTCTCCTCCGAGCTACGCCACAAGTACAACATGCTCTCCATCCTTGTCTGCAAGGACGGTGAGGCGCAGGTCGACTGCAACCTACTTCTCCGAGCTACACCACATATACAACGGAGCAGATCCCAAAAGCAATCGCAAGCATACTCAAAAGCAATTCGGATAAATCCTAAAGTTCCAAGCAACAAATCAAAAGTATTCGAGCATCAAGCCCGAAGGATTTTAATGGTTACAGCAATCACTCGGCATTTCGAGGCAAATTTAAGACAAGGTCAAATCTCATAGTTTGTTCACTCGGCAGGAGGAGGGCTGGCGGGTTCGACGAATTCATCCAAGTCGATTCCATCCGCGATCCGAGTGGCAACAGCGATGAAAGTCTCCATAAAGGACTGGAAGTCGTGCCTTTTGATGTTGGCGACCTTGATCGCCGCCAGCTTGTCTTCTCGAGCTTCCTTGCAGTGGACTCTTACCAAGGACAACGCCACGTCAGCACCACACCGGGCAGAGGACTTCTTCCATTCTTGCACTCGACCAGGGATCTCATCGAGCCGAGCCATCAGAGATTCCAGGTCATTTTGAAGCATCGCCCTTGGCCAGAGTAATGGGTCGATTCGTGAAACTGCCACCTTCAGACGCGCGAGGTAACTTGTGACGCTGGTGACACGAGACTCCAGTCGGAGCACGTTCATGGCAGTTTCGTCGCAAACTGGAGAAGCGATAGGGTCCAGACCCGTCTCGATCCTTCCGGTTTCCTCGTCAAAGTTTTGGCAGTATTCTGTAGTCAAAGAGTTAGTGAGTCGACTGGACAGGATTAACTTACAAGCGGCAAAACAGTCAGTTTAAAAGGAGTACCTTCCAGCATAAGATAGAGCTTCTTAGCAAGAGTTCTCAGATAGGCTTCTGTGTCATTTCTCTTGCGGACCGCAGACTCCAACTTCTCATTCAGGGCGATTTTATCCTTCTTCAGACGACTCACTTCTCGGTTAGACTCATTGAGATAGGACTTCAGCTTGTTCACCTCCCCTTCCAACGCTCCGACTGAATCCAGCTTCTGGTCTGCAAGGGCAGTCTTATCTTGGGCTTCCTTCTGCGCAACTGCAAGGTCCAAGTCCTTCTTCTCCAGAGCCAACTTCATTTTCTCTGCAAAAGAAGCAATCGGATCAAACAAGAGATCGAAGAAATATCTTAAAAGACGATCGACGTGAACAGTCGATAGACAGTTACCTTCCATACTAGCAGCTTCATCTTGAGCTTTCTTCAAAGTCTGTTGGGCCAGCTCCAAGTCGAGGTTGAGTTGCCTCTGCTTCTCCTCAAGTTCAGCAAACTTGGAAATGAGAGTACAAGATTTCTGCACGAGGTAAAAGACGTGTTAATCGACAAGACCAAAGGTTATTTACTCCGACCCCAGCCGACTGCCCGCAGTCGACTATGGTCTCGGGGACTACACCCAGCGGGTGCACTTGGCGTGCCCCCACTGATTCAGACTCAACTCGACCGGTTTGCCTGGGTCGAGTAAAAAAACAAAGGGAAGAAAAGAACTATTCAGACCCCGGCGAACTGCCAGCAGTCGACCGCGGTCTCGGGGACTACACCCAGTGGGTGCACTTGACGTGCCCCCACTGGTTTGGATCTCATTCGACCGGCCAGACCGGGTCGAGCGGAAGAAAAGAAAGTCAAAAGAACTCAGACCCCAGTCAACTGCCCGCAGTCGACTGCGGTCTCGGGGACTACACCCAGTGGGTGCACTTAGCGTGCCCCACCGGTTCAGATCCTACTCGCCCAGACCGAGTGGAAGAGTGCAAATACCAAAGGCAACAAAACATCTAGCGGGTGTAAGATTCGATGCAAACAATAAGAGATTGTATGGAAGAAAACATTTCGGGTAGCATATCCTACTAGAACAAGGTCAGTCAGAAGTTTACTTACCTGGACATTGGCCCAGAGAGCAGCACTGGCGTCGTAAGCAGCCTGGCTATTCTCGTGCACCATCTTCATCCGCTCCATCATCACGTTAGCCTGACAGATGGCTTCCGCAGCCGCGTCCGACTGGTTCTTCGGAACATGTTAGTTGGTGAAGAAGGGGCAGACGACCTAGGTGCGGCAGCTTGGAGCTCCGGAGCGTGAGATTGGACGACTGAAGGAAACACTGGTACAATCGACGGCGCAGGGCGCTCACTCGACAAGGGTAGAGCGAAAGTTACAGAGGCCCCGCCTGCGTCTTCAGATTGACGGACGGTTGGTGTTGTCGTTGGTCCCTACTGAGACGTCTTGCTAGCTGCTACTTTTTTGTTCTTTCTGGGCCTGGGGGCGACATCTTCATCATCATCTGGAAGATCGAAGACGTTGGGTGGAGCTGCAGAAAGATCAGTCGAGTCGACCCCAAGTGAATCGCTAGAATTCAATCGACCGAGTAATCAAGAACAAGATCATAAGAGTTTTTACCTGGGTTGGAGGTAACCGCGTCTTCCATCTCCTCGTCATGATATTGGTAGGAAGAGGTTCCCGATGTAGCAGCACTGCAAATGTCCACACTCAGTCGGTTATGTTCTATTGCTCGAGTCGACAAAAAGAACGGATCAGATGATTACCCAGAGATGGTGGGAGGATCACTTTGATTCTGGGCAAAGCCTTCGGTGGTTTAGAGGAGGTGGCTTTTGATGCTTTTGGCGCAGGAGGCAGCACAACCTTGAGCTGCTTTGATGCCTTCTCAGTCGGCGCTAGGGAGGACGTCCGGGGGCGCTTCGAAGTTTGCCCAGTCGGCGCGGTCGCCAGGACCGGGGTGCTCGCCAGGTCGTGAGCGTGCTTGGATCTCCTCTCTCTGCGCGGAGGCGAATCGACCTCTTTGTCATCACTCGAGTCGTCGCTCTCTTCGTCCTCCTCTGCATCCGAGTGCCACTCGCCACTCTCG
>NC_041392.1:357312263-357313747 GCF_002162155.2 Triticum dicoccoides
GTACATATCAATGAGAGCCTGAAAGGACAACGAGCAAAAGAAATACAGTCGACCATCAACAAAGTGGTACACAATGAGTCGAGAAGATACTTGATAATGCAGAATCACACATGTTCCGGCTGGCGCGAATGGTCGAATGGAATCACCCTCCTAGACCCCCGGGGATTATCTTTGTTGCTGGTGATTCCTCTCAGCCACTTCTCCACCGTGTCTTTGCTAACTTCCTCCGGGTGGATCGGAGTGGAGTCCTCGAGACCCGAGTACATCCACATCAGATGGTCATGGGCTTGGAGCGGTTGGATGCATCGACTGAGAAAGACCTCTAGCAGGTCCATCCTAGTCACCCCGTCGCGGACAAGTTGGACGACCCGCTCGACCAACGCCTTGACCTGCGCCTTCTCTTCTGGGATCACCCTCAAGGAGGAGGGATTCTCCACTCGAGCCAGGGAAAAGGGGGGAAGCCCAGTCGGCTGACCCGGGGTCGGCTAGTCCTTACAGTAAAACCAGGTCGACTACCAGCCCCGGACCAAGTTAGGAAGGATCATCGCTGGGAAGGTACTCTTGTTCCTCATTTCGATTCCTAGGCCCGCACATCTGTATCACATGCGTCCTCTCGTCACTCGGGTTGGCTTTCTTGACCGACTAGGAGCGGCAGGTGAATATGTGTTTGAAGAGACCCCAGTGCGGTCGCCAACCAAGAAATTTTCGCACATTGACACAAAGGCAGCCAGACACACTATGGTGTTTGGAGTAAAGTGGTGGAGTTGAGCCCCGAAGAAGTTCAAAAAGCCACGAAAGAAAGGGTGGGGAGGCAAAGTGTAACACCCCGGATGTAACTACCTTAATTGTATTCAAACTCTTGCCTTTTCCGGCACTAAGTTATGTTATTTCCTCGTTGTCGGGTTTTTGTCTCCGTGTGTTTTGTCTTTGTCATGCATCTCATATCATGTCGTCATGTGCATTGCATTTGCATACGCGTTCGTCTCATGTATCCGAGCATTTTTCCCGTTGTCTGTTTTGCATTCCGGCGCTCCTATGTCCTCCGGTGTCCCTTTCTACCTCTTTTCATGTGCGGGTGTAAAACATTTTCGGATTGGACCGAGACTTGTCTTGCCGCCTTGGTTTACTACCGGTAGACCGCCTGTCAAGTTTCGTGCCATTTGGACTTCGTTAGATACTCCAACAGTTAACCGAGGGACCGAAAAGGCCTCGTGTGTGTTGCATCCCAACACCCTTCCATAGTGGCCCGAAACCCACCTAAACCTCCTCCATCATCTAGAGCGTTCGATCACGATCGCGTGGCCGAAAACCACACCTCATTTGGAGCTTCCTAGCTCTCTCTACCTCTATAAATAGGCCTCCCTCGAAAATTCCGGATCCAAACCCCCCTAACCCTAGTCCATCTTCCCCTCCGCGCGCCGGACGTGTCCGCCGGCGCTGGACACACCCAGCGCCGCCGCTCCCCGCCAATCGCCGGGCGCCAC
>NC_041392.1:357314039-357326360 GCF_002162155.2 Triticum dicoccoides
CGCCACGTGTCTCGGTCTGTCCCCGCCGATGCCAGGCCCGCGCGGCCCAGCGCCGGCCCTCCCCGCGCCCGACCGGGCCGCCGCCTCCCCGCGCCTGTCTCCTCCCGCGCGCCGCTCGGGCTGCCCCGAGCCGGCCGCCGTGTCCCCGAGCCGGCGACGAACTCCAGCACCTCGATGCCGGCGCGCCGCCGCTCTCCTCCGACGCCGCCGCACCGCCATCGCCCTTCCGCGCCGCCCGAGGCCATCTCGCCCGCCGTGCCTCGTTGCGCCGCCCGAGTCCGGCGACGACTCCGGCCGGCCAAGCACCCCGGCGACCTCCCCTCAGTCCGGCGACCTCAACTCCAGCCGGCCATCCTCGGATCCCCTCCTGCTACAGTAACCGCCGATCGGATCCAGATCTGAGAATCCCTCTCGGTTGACTTTTTCGTCCCTAAACCCTAGCATTTTTGCATTCTTTGACATGCCATAACTTCCTCATCGTGGCTCCGATTCGTGCGTGTAGCATATCAAAATGTTCGTCTCAACGAGTACATCGTTTCATCTCATTGCATAATTTCCTTTTGAGATCATCTCAATGTCTGAAATGCTGTTAGAAGAGGGCTATGTGATGATAGTTTCAGATCTATTTCAGCAAATGCACTTTTGTCATTTTTGCCATGTTTAACGTGTGCATGCTATGATCCTGAGCTCTACATGTGTTTTGAAGAATGCCATGCCATCTTTACAGGGGTGTATGCCATGTATTTTTGTGATCTTTGTGGTGACTAGCACAAGCATGCAAAGTATCTTACTCAATGTTGCTGATTTCAGGGACTTAGAATTTCACTAAGTCCTTGCCCTGTCATTATTTTTATGCCATATGTTCATGTTGTTTCCTAGTGATCCGTGCCTCTTTTCAGCATGATCAGTAAGGATGTTTTGTACATAATGGTGTGCTCGATCCATCCATTTATTTGTTTGCAATTAGGGAGCACCCTAGCTTGAGCCAATCGAGCTCTACTTTTGCTATAAAATGTTCTTGGCAGATTGTTAACATGTTTAACGATTTTGCTGAGCTTGTTGTAGTTGATCCGTGCATGCTATGTTGTTTTTCTTGCCATGTCTAGCTTCCATGCCATGTCTATTTGCTGGGTGTATGCTTAGTTTGTCATGCAATGCCTCGTAGTGAGTGCATCAAGCTCGTAAACATGCCTACTTGATGTCTGTTTTGCATGTTCCAGTTTTTCAGTCTGAATCTGTCTTCGTTAATTGCTACGTTCACATGCTTACAATTGTATTTTCTGATCCCTTTCGGCTCATGGTCACTAAGGGACTTTTTTTGTATGCTTTGAGTAGCTTCATGCCATGCCTTGCTTTGCCATGATATATTCCTGTAGCATACAGTTATAGTGCTCCAAACCTTGCTTCCTGATGATAAATTCCTGACATGCTGTTAATTTCACCAAGTCTGAAACCTGTTATCTTTTGCACTATTGCCATGCTTGTTTGAACCTGCTATTTAGTGAATTAGCCGTAGCTCAGTGTTCATCTTTTGTCAAGAATCATGAGTGGATACCTGCCATGTATTTTGTTGTCATGTTGGAGTGCTGTAGCATGTTGTTCTTGATGCATTTAGAAGGCTACTTGCTGTTTATCGCAGACCGGTGCCATATTTGTTTTGCTTGCCATTTCCAAACCATGCATCCGATTCCGGTGATCTTTATATCGATTTCGACCGAAATCACCTCACCTTTGCAGTGGCACTCTTGGATTTCCAAGTTGAGGCCAGGTTCAATCATTCCTTTCCAAATCATGCCTATGCATCACATATCGCATCCCGCATATCATACCATGTTTGCATCATGTTGCTTGAGCATTGCACGTGGTTGATTGTGTTCCTTTTTGTTTGTTGTTCTTGTTTGGGTAGAGTCGGGAGACGAGTATGTGAATGAGGAGCCCGTTGAGTACGCTTACGAGGATGAAGAAAACTCTGAGAACTTTGCAGGCAAGATGACCATACCCTCGAAATCACTTCTATCTTTGCTTGCTAGATGCTCGCTCTTTTGCTATGCCTATGCTACGATGCCTACCACTTTCTTATCATGCCTCCCCAATTGCCATGTCAAACCTCTAACCCACCATGTCTTAGCAAACCGTTTTTTGGCTATGTTACCGCTTTGCTCAGCCCCTCTTATAGTGTTGCTAGTTGCAGGTGAAGATTGGAGATCGTTCCTTGTTGGAACATGTTTATTGTTGGGATATCACCATATTATCTTGTTTATCTTAATGCACCTATATACTTGGTAAAGGGTGGAAGGCTCGGCCGTATGCCTGGTGTTTTGTTCCACTCTTTTTTTGACTATTTACTGCAAGGCAACAGCCTCACAGTCCTTTATTAATAAAATGCAAGAAAGTTACAAGCTTAGGATGTACAGAGTAAAGAAAGGATACTTACAAGAAAAGGCTAAGAAAGGTTAGCTATCCAAGATAGAAGACTATCTCTATATTTACATTTAATCCTATGAGAAAGAAGAGAGATGTCATGAATGAGATTTCTTCTCCAAGCTCTGAATGTTGGTTATTCATTTCTGAAAAGCTTCCCATTCCTTTGTATCCAAATGTTTCAGGTAGCAGTGAATACAACCTCAGAGAAAAAAGGGAAGCCAAAATCCTTCCTAACTGCTTGTGCCATTTCATGTGTGGTTTGGTTCGGTTGAACTGTCCAAGAAATTCCAAGATAGTTCCAAACCCTTTGGCTAAAGTTGCAAGCAAAGAAGAGATGAGCCCGATCCTCATGTTGTGCAAGGTTGCATAGCACACATGTGCCATCCTGGATGATCCAATGTCGACGTTGCATCATATCCCTGGTATTCAGGCAATCCATTAACAGAAGCCAACCGAAAACTTTTATTTTTAACGTGCATGCACATTTCCAAATCCACCGTAAAATTGGGTCAACCACTAGGTGTGAGAAGCAAGAATCATAATATATTTTTGACAGGAAGACTCAGTCTTTGATGGCCATTTCCAAATATCCTTGCTGTCACCATCCAGATTGATCAAAGGCAGGAGGACCTGTAATTGCGTGAGTTCCGAGAAGGCCTCCTGCGAAAGAGGCAAATGGAAATGATCCAAGATATCAGGCTGCTCCATAAAGTCCTTGACTGTAACTGCATCATCCACAACAAATGAGTGTAGCCTAGGGAAGCAATCCTGCAAGAGGACAACACGATTTCCCAGCTGCCAACGATCAAGCCAAAAAAGCACCATGTCACCAGCGAGAACTTGTGGAACAGCAAGCTTGCAGAACTTGGGATATAAATGCATGATATCACGCCACCAAAATGAACCACAACTCTGTGTGTTTTGGGGCGGTGATGCTGCGTAATAAGTGTCCCAAATTAAAGATAACCAGGGCACATCCACCTTATTGAAGAACTTGAATAGATGCTTTAGAAGAAGAGCCTCATTTTGGATGGCCAAGTTAAGAACACCCAGACCCCCCAACATCCTTAGGGCGACAGACTAAATCCCAAGAAGCCAGTGATTGATGTGGATTATCCGTGTTTCCTCTCCACAGACACTGTCTCATAATTCATTCTAACTGCTGCAAGATGCCTTTTGGGAGCGATAATGTGCACAAAAAATATATTGGCATGGAGCACGACACCGACTGAAGAAGCTGCAGTCGGCTCCCTTGGTTTAGTAAGCATGATGATGCAGATAAACGGCGCTCAACACGGTCAACCAGAGGAAGCAGATCATAGATTGTAGGCCTAGAAGTTCCCATTGGCAGTCCTAGGTACGTGAAAGGCATCGTCCCAACATCACATCCAAGCAGAGAGGCCACTCTAGCTCCGTCCTCATCAGACATGTTTATAGGAATGAGAGAGGATTTACTGAAGTTAACCCGCAAACCAGTGGACTCAGCAAAAGTAGTCAGCATTTCCTTGAAGGCAATGAGTTGCTCATCGATCGCAGGCACAACAATTAAAGTGTCGTCGGCATATTGTACTATCGGATAATCATTGGCGTTAATTGGGATTGGCAGAGATAGAATATTCCTGAAGCACATCTCATTGACAACAGATTGCAGTAAATCCACCGCAATCACAAAAAGCAACAGTCAGAGAGGATCCCCCTGACGCACGCCCGTTCTGCAGACAAAGTGCTTCCCTGGCACACCGTTGAGGAGCACAGAAGAAGATCCAGTAGATAGGATAGTATTGATCCAACCAGTCCATCGGGAATCAAAGCCCTTGCGTTGCATGATTCTGAGGATTAGGTCATGTTCAACTCCTTATATCTTTGTTTCCGCCCTAGTTTCCGTCATATCGGTGTTATGTTCCTGGATTTTGCGTTCCTTACACGGTTGTGTTATAATGGGAACCCCTTGATAGTTTGCCTTGAATAAAAATCCTCCAGCAATGCCCAACATTGGTTTTACTATTCGCCACCTAGCCTCTTTTTCCCTTGGGTTCCGCGGACTCAAGGGTCATCTTTATATAAACCCTCGGGCCAGTGCTCCTCTGAGTGTTGGTCCAACCTGTCAGCTGCCGGTGGCCACCAGGGGCAACTCTGGGCTGGCCTACCGGAACCTTGGACAATCCGGTGTGCCCTGAGAATGAGATATGTGCAGCTCCTATCGGGATTTGTCGGCACATTCGGGTGGCTTTGCTGGTTTAGTTTTACCATTGTCGAGATGCCTTGTAACCGAGATGCCGAGTCTGATCGGATTGTCTTGGGAGAAGGAATATCCTTCGTTGACCGTGAGAGCTTGTGATGGGCTAAGTTGGGACTCCCCTGCAGGGATTTGAACTTTCGAAAGCCGTGCCCACGGTTATGGGCATATGGGAATTTGTTAATGTCCGGTTGTAGATAACCTGAAACTTATAACTTAATTAAAATGCATCAACCGCGTGTGTAACTGTGATGGTCTCTTCTCGGCAGAGTCCGGGAAGTGAACACGGTGTTGGAGTTATGTGTGACGTAGGTTGTTCTAGGATCACTTCTTGATCATAGTTCATCGACCGTGCCTTTGCCTTCTCTTCTCGCTCTCATTTGCGTATGTTAGCCACCATATATGCTAGTCGCTTGCTGCAGCTCCACATCATACCTTTACCTTACCTATAAGCTTAAATAGTCTTGATCGCGAGGGTGTGAGATTGCTGAGTCCCCGTGACTCACAGATTACTTCCGAAACCAGTTGCAGGGACTGATGATACCGCTCCAGATGATATGACCGAGATCAAGTGGGAGTTCAATGAAGACTCTCGTTGTTACTATGTGTCTTTCCCAGATGATCAGTAGTGGTGCCCAGTTGGGGCGGTCGGGGACTATGTTGCATTTGGGGTTTATCTTTATTTTGGTTCCGTAGTCGGACCTTGAGTGTATTGGATGAATGTAATGTTATTTATGTATTTGTGTGACGTGGTGAGTGTAAGCCAATTATGTTACTCTTATTCCCTTATTGTATTACATGGGTTGTTGTGAAGATTACCTCACTTGCGACATTGCTTTCAATGCGGTTATGCCTCTAAGTCGTGCTTCGACACGTGGGAGATATAGCCGCATCGAGGGCATTACAAGTTGGTAATCAGAGCCTTCCCCGACCTTAGGAGCCCCCTGCTTGATCGAATCGTTGGCGTTGTTGAGTCTAGAAAAAAGTTTTGAGTCATTTAGGATTATATATATCGGAGAGTTAGGAATTATTTTTACTCCTCAGTCCCTTTGTCGCTCTGGTGAGTCCTCCTGACGTAGAGTTTTGACTCTTCTCTTCTCAAATTTCACTAAAAAAATTTAGGATCATGCGGGTATCTTGGAATCGTTCCGATGGTTTTGTGACGAGAACATTGTTCTTGGTGCCTCCTGGCAATTAGGGGTTGTGGTAGTGTCCCTGGGAGTTGAGCTCCGAGGTGTTGTCGTCACAATTTTATTGTTGAGATTCTGGAATACCTGAGTTTTGCCTACATCGAAAATCTCTTTTATGCAGTTGTTGGTGAGATAACCTCGACGCCACCCAGTACTGGGGTGGGAGTTTGGGAGTATTGCCATAACTCGTATAACGGATGCTTTTCGAAGGTTGAGGTAAATGATTTCCGAAGGTTTCTTGGTTATGTGTTGAAGGATGGATACATCTGGATGTAGGATTTGCTAGCTTTGGGTGAGATATTATGCTTCCCGTGTATCCCCAACACCTGATTGCATAACTGTAAAGGTTCGGGAGTTTCATAGGTGGGAATTCATGTAGCTCTAGTTCTTCTTCTACGGATATTTGGTTTGTGATTGGGTAATCCTTACCAAGTATTTATTCTTGTTCGTACCTTGTTGTTTTATTCTTCTACCTCTATCTAAGTGGCTTCTCAATTTATGGAAATGTGACCATTTCAATAGGAATGCATTCATTCATTTTGCTCGGATGCGAAGACTATATGTGCAATTTCGATCCATTTGATTCAACTTAAATATTTGTCTGTCAAGATGCTAACGGATGTCACCCTCTTCAGGATGGCTCCTGCTAAGGGTCAGAATCAGAATCAGGATCCGCCACCACCACCTCCACCTCCGGAGGCATGGCAAGCTATGATGGCCACTACCAATGCAAACACGCAGCTGATCATGCAAATTCTACAAGAGCGCAACCAAGGGAATCATGGCCATGGCAACAATCAGAATCAGTTTGCTACACTCAACCAGTTCCTCGCTAACCAGCCAAAGACCTTCAGCAACTATGTCGAGGCCTCAGACGCTGATGATTGGCTCGTGGATATATGCAAGCATTTCGAGTACAGTAACGTCAGGCCTGAGGACTTTGTCAAGTTTGCCTCCTTCTAGCTCAAAGACCAAGCTGCAGAATGGTTTCCGCAGTACAAAGATTCCAGAGGAGGCCGTGTGATTACTTGGGATGAATTCCGTCAAGACTTCAAAGCTCATCACATTCCTCAGAGTGTTGTTGAAAGCAAGCGTGAGGAATTCCGCAACTTGAAGCAAGGCAACTTGTCTGTTTACCAGTATAACATTCTGTTCTAGAGGCTCGCTCGTTTCACCAAGCAAGAAGTCCCTGACGAGAAGAGCATGATTTACCAGTTCAGGGGTAGCCTCAGAGAAGATCTCCAACTAGCTCTCGTCCTTTTTGAGCCGAAGAAGTATGATGAGTTCTACAATATGGCAATGAAGCAAGAGACTGCTCAACTCAAGTGCGATGCTGCCAAGAAGCGAGTCAGAGATGCAACTCCTTCTTCCTCAACTCAAGTGGCTTCTAAGCAGCAAACATATTGGCTGCCTCCTCCTCCGTTCCGTCAGCCTTATCAACAGAAGAGCAAAGGTGGCAATGGATCTTCCTACCCACCCAACCCAGGCTTTCAGAACAAGACTTCGTCTCAAGCTCCAAGATCAAGTGCTCCATATCACCGTCCGCTCTCGGAGGTCACATGCAACAAGTGTCAGCAGAAGGGTCACTATGCCAACAAATGCTTCAATCATAGGCGGCTTCCTCCTCCTGCCCCTATGAGATCTGCCAATACCGTAGTGGCCAAGAATAATCCCAAGCACGCCAAGGTTAACTTGATGAATGCAGCGCAGGCAGAGGACTCGTCACACGTCATCATGGGTAACCTTCCTGTTAATGATGTTCCTGCAAAAGTTCTTTTTGACACTGGTGCATCGCATTGTTTCATCTCAAGACCTTTTGCATCTAAGCATGAATTGGCTCTCCAAGTTTTGCCGAGACTAATAGCAGTTGTCTCTCCGGGTAAACCATGAACGCTAACTCCATGGTTCCGGATGTTACTATCACGTTGGGCGACTACAAGTTTCTGTCTTCTCCTACGGTTCTTGGTGACTCGGATAGTGATCTTATTCTCGGAATGGACTGGCTTTCTAAGCACAAGGCTCAGCTTGATTGTGCAGCCAGTCATATTCAATTAACACATTCTTCTGAGGATGTAAACGTCTTTGCTGCTCGTGATAATACCATCCGTCTATTTTCTCTTAATGAGAAGGGCGAGCTGGATGCCATCTCTCAAATTCCGGCATCTTTCCAGAAGAGCTTCCAGGAATGCCTCCGCACCGGCCAGTTGAATTTGCCATCGATCTTGAGCCTGGCACGGAACCTGTTTGCAAACGTCCTTACAAGCTTGGACCTGAAGAGTTGATGGTGCTGAAGAAGCAACTCGATATTCAAGAGTGAATGGGTCTCATCCGACCAAGTTCTTCTCCATGGGGTTGTGGTGTTCTTTTTGTGAAGAAGAAGGATGGAACAGACCGACTATGTGTCGACTACCGTCCATTGAACAAGAAGACTATAAAGAACAAGTACCCACTTCCCAACATCAATGACTTGTTTGAACAACGCAAAGGTGCTCAAGTATTCTCCAAGCATGATCTCTGTATGGGCTATCACCAGATTTGCATTCGTGAAGAAGATATCCCTAAGACAGCATTCAGAACAAGCTATGGTTCATATGAATACACTGCCATGTCTTTCGGCCTTGTCAATGCTCCTCCAACATTCTCTCGCATGATGAATTTCATCTTCAACGCCTACACAAATGACTTCGTCTTGGTCTACCTCGATGACATTTTGGTCTTTTCCAAGAACAAGGAGGATCATGCCAAGCACTTGTGTTTGGTGCTGGATAAACTCAGAGAACATCAGGTCTATGCCAAGTTTTCAAAGTGCGAGTTTTGGCTCGATGAGGTTCTCTACCTTGGACATATCATCTCTGCCAAGGGCATAGCGGTTAATCCTGAGAAGGTGTGTGCAATTGTGAATTGGGAACCACCTCAGAACGTGAAGCAACTCCGCAGCTTCCTTGGGCTCGCAAGCTATTATCGAAGGTTCGTTGAGAATTTCTCAAAGATCGCGAAGCCTCTTTCCAACCTTCTCTAGAAGCATGTGAAGTACGTCTGGTCTCCTGAATGTGACATCGCTTTCAACACCCTGAAAGAGAAGTTAGTCACTGCTCCAGTTCTGACTCCTCCTGATGAATCCAAACCGTTTGAGGTCTTCTGTGATGCTTCCCTTCAAGGTCTTGGGGCAGTGTTGATGCAAGAGAAGAAAGTTGTGGATTATACCTCTCGCCAGTTGAAGCCCAATGAAAAGAACTACCCCACTCATGACCTCGAGTTGGCGGCAGTTGTTCATGCTCTTTTAACTTGGAGACATCTCTTATTGGGAAGAAAAGTGGACATCTTCACTGATCATAAGAGTCTCAAGTACATCTTCACTCAGCCTAATCTCAACCTCAGACAGACTCGTTGGGTCGAAATGATTCAAGAGTATAATTCGAGTATCGAATATACTGCAGGCAAGGCCAATGTAATTGCTGACGCATTGACCAGGAAGGCTTACTGCAACAGTCTAATTATCAAGCCTTACCAACCCGAGCTTTGTGAAGCTTTCCGCAAACTCAATCTGCAAGTTGTTCCTCAAGGTTTCCTCACCAACCTCCAAGGCTCAACTTCTTGATGCTATGGTGAAGAAGGTTAAGATTGGGATTGCCAAGAGTCAACCTAAGTACAAGTGCTATCATCTTGATGACAAGGATACTCTATTCTTAGAGGATCGCATTGTTGTGCCTAAAGGTGACTGTAACGCCTCGGACACACCCGCCGGTGGTTGTTACTCCTGGCGGGATCTAGACTGGCCTCACAGATCAATACTAGTCTTTTCTGCGCACTTTGTCCTCACTCATGCGCACCCAGGAGCAACTTCCCAGTCGGTCACCCATCCTGACACTACTCCAAGTTGAGCACGCTTAACTTTGGAGTTCTGTGTGAATGGCCTCCCGGAAAAGAAGGAATTCCTTATTGATATGAGTAGTCTATCATCCCTAATAAGCCAGGCCATTACATACACCCCCACTCAGAGGAACCGACGTCCTTGTCGGGCCACAGGAACGTTCCCTCTTGGCACATACGTCTGTGCTTCCAGTCTAGTACATGTACCATGTCGTGTGCCACGACGGGTCACAAACGTCATGAACAACATCACCACGCACCTGTCCGCAACCATCCGTGTAACCGCGAGGGTCGGCTCTGATACCAACTTGTAACGCCCCGGACACACCCGCCGGTGGTCGTTACTCCTGGCGGGATCTAGACTGGCCCCACATATCAATACTAGTCTTTTCTGCGCACTTTGTCCTCACTGATGCGCACCCAGGAGCAACTTCCTGGTCGGTCACCCATCCTGACACTACTCCAAGTTGAGCACGCTTAACTTTGGAGTTCTGTGCGAATGGGCTCCCGGAAAAGAAGGAATTCCTTATTGATATGAGTAGTCTATCATCCCTAATAAGCCAAGCCATTACAGTGACCTTCGTAAAGTCATTATGAACGAAGCTCACAATTCACTCCTCTCTATCCACCCTGGAAGTACGAAGATGTACCATGACCTCAAGCAGTCGTATTGGTGGACTTGAATGAAGCGTGAGATTGCTCCTTTCGTGAATGAATGTGATGTCTGCAAAAGAGTGAAGGCAGAACACCAACGACCAGCTGGTCTCCTCCAACCTCTTGCCATTCCAGAATGGAAGTTTGACCATATTGAGATGGACTTCATGACTGGATTTCCAAAGTCCAAGCATGGCAATGATGCTATCTTCGTTGTCATCGACGAGCTCACTAAAGTGGCTCATTTTCTTCCTATCAAAGAATCTATCACAGCAGCTCAGTTGGCAGAGCTATATACCTCCCGGATTATCTCTCTGCATGGCATTCCGCAGTTGATTTCTTCAGATCATGGCAGCATCTTCACCTCCATGTTTTGGGATTCTTTTCAGAAGGCCATGGGCACCAACATTCGCTTCAGCACAGCTTTTCATCCTCAAACTAGTGGCCAAGTTGAGCGTGTCAATCAGATTCTTGAAGATATGCTCAGGGCTTGCGTCATCTCTTTCGGTATGAAGTGGGAAGATTCTCTTCCATATGCCAAGTTCTCCTACAACAACAGCTTCCAAGCGAGTTCGAGCAAGGCCCCATTTGAAATTCTCTATGGCAGGAAGTGTCGTACTCCTCTTAACTAGTCAGAGACTGGTGAACGTCAACTTCTTGGAAATGACTTGATCACAGAGGAAGAAGAGATGTGCAAAGTCATTCGTGATAATCTCAAAGCCGCGCAATCGCGCCAGAAGAGTTACTATGATAGCAAACATCGTGACTTGGCTTTCAAGATCGGAGACCATGTCTACCTCCATGTCTCTCCAATTGAAGGTACTCATCGCTTCAGTATCAAAGGGAAGCTTGCCCCGAGATACGTGGGTCCTTTCAAGATCGTCAGCAAGAGAGGCGATCTCGCCTATCAACTTGAGCTTCCGTCCAACTTTGCAAATGTGCACGACGTGTTTCATGTCTCTCAACTCCGCAAGTGTTTCAAGACTCCTGACCGCACCATCAACTTCGAAGACATTGATCTCCAAGAAGACTTGTCTTATCGTGAGCACCCAGCTGCTATTCTTGAAGAAACTAAGCGCAAGACATGAAACAAGTCTATCAAATTCCTCAAAGTCAAGTGGTCACATCATTCCGACCGTGAAGCCACCTGGGAACGCGAGGATCACATCATTCCGACCATGAAGCCACCTGGGAACGCGAGATCCTTTCGTAGTGGTGGAGTGTTGTAACACCCCGGATGTAACTACCTTAATTGTATTCAAAATCTTGCCCTTTCCGGCACTAAATTATGGTATTTCCTCCTTGTCGGGTTTTTTTCTCCGTGTGTTTTGTCTTTGTCATGCATCTCATATCATGTCGTCATGTGCATTGCATTTGCATACGCGTTCGTCTCATGTATCCGAGCATTTTCCCCGTTGTCCGTTTTGCATTCCGACGCTCCTATGTCCTCCACTGTCCCATTTTACCTCTTTTCATGTGCGGGTGTAGAACGTTTTCGGATTGGACCGAGACTTGTCTTGCGGCCTTGGTTTACTACCAGTAGACCGCCTGTCAAGTTTCGTGCCATTTGGACTTCATTTGATACTCCAACGGTTAACCGAGGGACCGAAAAGGCCTCGTGTGTGTTGCAACCCAACACCCTTCCAAAGAGGCCCAAAACCCACCTAAACATCCTCCATCATATAGAGCATTCGATCACGATCGCGTGGCCGAAAACCGCACCTCATTTGGAGCTTCCTAGCTCCCTCTACCTCTACAAATAGGCCTCCCCGAAAATTCCGGATCCAAAACCCCCCTAACCCTAGTCCATCCTCCCCTCCGCGCGCCGGACGTGTCCGCCAGCGCCGGACACACCCAGCGCCGCCGCTCCCCACCAATCGCCGGGCGTCACGTGTCCCGGTCTGTCCCTGCCGACGCCAGGCCCGCGCGGCTCAGTGCCGGCCCTCC
>NC_041392.1:357326840-357344604 GCF_002162155.2 Triticum dicoccoides
GGTCGCCGCGTCCCCGAGTCGACGACGAACTCCAGCACCTCGACGCCGGTGCGCCACCGCTCTCCTCCGGCGCAGCTGCACCGCCATCGCCCTTCCGCGCCGCCCGAGGCCATCTCCTCCGTCGTGCCTCGTTGCGCCGCCCGAGTCCGGCGACAACTCCGGCCGGCCAAGCACCCCGGTGACCTCCCCTCAGTCCGGCGACCTCAACTCCGGACGGCCATCCTTGGATCCGCCGCCGCTATAGTAACCGCCGATCGGATCCAGATCTGAGAATCCCTCTCGGTTGGCTTTTTCGTCCCTAAACCCTAGCATTTTTGCATTCTTTGACATGCCATAACTTCCTCATCGTGTCTCCGATTCGTGCGTGTAGCATATCAAAGTGTTCGTCTCGACGAGTACATCATTTCATCTCATTGCATCATTTCCTTTTGAGGTCATCTTGATGTATGAAATGCTATTAGAAGAGGGCTATGTGATGATAGTTTCAGATCTGTTTCAGCAAATGCACTTTTGTCATTTTTGCCATGTTTAACGTGTGCATGCTATGATCCTGATCTCTACATGTGTTTTGAAGAATGTCATGCCATCTTTACACGGGTGTATGCCATGTATTTTTGTGATCTTTGTGGTGACTAGCACAAGCATGCAAAGTAGCTTACTCAATGTTGCTGATTTCAGGGGCTTAGAATTTCACTAAGTCCTTGCCCTATCATTATTTTTATGCCATATGTTCATGTTGTTTCCTAGTGATCCGTGCCTCTTTTGAGCATGGCCAGTAAGGATGATTTGTAGATAATGTTGTGCTCGATCCATCCATTTCTTTGTTTGCAACTATGGAGAATCCTAGCTTGAGTTAATCGAGGTCTACTTTTGCTATAAAATGTTCCTGGTAGATTGTTAACATGTTTAACGATTTTGCCAAGCTTGTTGTAGTTGATCCGTGCATGCTATGTTGTTTTTCTTGCCATGTCTAGCTTCCATGCCATGTCTATTTGTTGGGTGTATGCTTAGTTTGTCATGCAATGCCTCGTAGTGAGTGCATCAAGCTCGTAAACATGCCTACTTGATGTCTGTTTTGCATGTTCTAGTTTTTCACAAAGTCTGAATCTGTTTTCGTTAATTGCTATGTTCACATGCTTACAATTTTATTTTCTGATCCCTTTTGGCTCATGGTCACTAAGGGACTTTTGTTGTATGCTTTGAGCAGCTTCATGCCATGCCTTGCTTTGCCATGATATATTCCTGTAGCATACTATTATCGTGCTCCAAACCTTGCTTCCTGATGATAAATTCCTGACATGCTGTTAATTTCACCAAGTCTAAAACCTGTTATCTTTTGCACTATTGCATGCTTGTTTGAACCTGCTATTTAGTGAATTAGCCGTAGCTCAGTGTTCATCTTTTGTCAAGAATCATGAGTGGATCCCTGCCATGTATTTTGTTGTCATGTTGGAGTGCTGTAGCATGTTGTTCTTGATGCATTTAGAAGGCTACTTGCTGTTTATCGCAGACCGGTGCCATATTTGTTTTGCTTGCCATTTCCAAACCATGCATCCGATTCCGGTGATCTTTATATGAATTTCGACCGAAATCACCTCACCTTTGCAGTGGCACTCTTGGATTTCCAAGTTGAGGCCAGGTTCAATCATTCCTTTCCAAATCATGCCTATGCATTACATATCGCATCCCGCATATCATACCATGTTTGCATCATGTTGCTTGAGCATTGCACGTGGTTGATTGTGTTCCTTTTTGTTTGTTGTTCTTGTTTGGGTAGAGCTGCGAGACGAGTATGTGAACGAGGAGCCCGTTGAGTATGCTTACGAGGATCAAGACAACTCTGAGAACTTTGCAGGCAAGATGACCATACCCTCGAAATCACTTCTATCTTTGCTTGCTAGATGCTCGCTCTTTTGCTATGCCTATGCTACGATGCCTACCACTTGCTTATCATGCCTCCCCAATTGCCATGTCAAACCTCTAACCCACCATGTCCTAGCAAACCGTTGTTTGGCTATGTTACCGCTTTGCTCAGCCCCTCTTATAGCGTTGGTAGTTGCAGGTGAAGATTGGAGATCGTTCCTTGTTGGAACATGTTTATTGTTGGGATATCACCATATTATCTTGTTTATCTTAATGCACCTATATACTTGGTAAAGGGTGGAAGGCTCGGCCTTATGCCTGGTGTTTTGTTCCACTCTTGCCGCCCTAGTTTCCGTCATATCGGTGTTATGTTCCTGTATTTCACGTTCCTTACACGGTTGGGTTATAATGGGAACCCCTTGACAGTTCGCCTTGAATAAAACTCCTCCAGCAATGCCCAACATTGGTTTTACCATTCACCACCTAGCCTCTTTTTCCCTTGGGTTCCGTGGACTCAAGGGTCATCTTTATTTAAACCCCCGGGCCAGTGCTCCTCTGAGTGTTGGTCCAACCTGTTAGCTGCCAGTGGCCACCAGGGGCAACTCTGGGCTTGCCTACCGGAACCTTGTACAATCTGGTGTGCCCAGAGAACGAGATATGTGCAGCTCCTATCGGGATTTGTCGGCACATTCGGGTGGCTTTGCTGGTTTAGTTTTACCATTGTCGAGATGCCTTGTAACCGAGATGCCGAGTCTGATCGGATTGTCTTGGGAGAAGGAATATCCTTCGTTGACCGTGAGAGCTTGTGATGGGCTAAGTTGGGACTCCCCTGCAGGGATTTGAACTTTCGAAAGCCGTGCCCACGGTTATGGGCATATGGGAATTTGTTAATGTCTGGTTGTAGATAACCTGAAACTTATAACTTAATTAAAATGCATCAACCGCGTGTGTAACCGTGATGGTCTCTTCTCGGTGGAGTCTGGGAAGTGAACACGGTGTTGAAGTTATGTGTGACATAGGTTGTTCTAGGATCACTTCTTGATCATAGTTCATCGACCGTGTCTTTGCCTTCTCTTCTCGCTCTCATTTGCGTATGTTAGCCATCATATATGCTAGTCGCTTGCTGCAGCTCCACATCATACCTTTACCTTACCTATAAGCTTAAATAGTCTTGATCGCGAGGGTGTGAGATTGCTGAGTCCCCGTGACTCACAGATTACTTCCAAAACCAGATGCAGGGACTGATGATACTGCTCCAGATGATATGACCGAGCTCAAGTGGGAGTTCGATGAAGACTCTCGTCGTTACTATGTGTCTTTCCCAGATGATCAGTAGTGTGCCCAGTTGGGGCGATCAGGGACTATGTTGCATTTGGGGTTTATCTTCATTTTGGTTCCGTAATTGGACCTTGAGTGTATTGGATGAATGTAATGTTATTTATGTATTTGTGTGACGTGGTGAGTGTAAGCCAACTATGTTACTCTTATTCCCTTATTGTATTACATGGGTTGTTGCGAAGATTACCTCACTTGCGAAATTTCTTTCAATGCGGTTATGCCTCTAAGTCGTGCTTTGACACATGGGAGATATAGCCCCATCGAGGGTGTTACACAAAGAGAATCTTCGGTCGACATGAGTGGCGAGGAGAACGCACTCACCCTCCAGCGGCCGCGGCTCGGTCTCGTTCCCCGGGAGCCGCGCCGATTCGTGGGGGATCAGTCCCCCCTCCACCAAGTCGTCGAGGTCGTCCTGGCTGATCGTCGAGCGGATCCAGCCGCCCTGGATCCAGCCCGGCGGTAGGCCGGATCTTGACGAGGATCCACCCCGGCTGGTCCTCTTGCCTTTCGCCTTCGCGGTCGCCTTCTTCGCGCGCTCCAACGCCACCGTCTTCTCTTTTACCATGGTGGTGGATCGAGTTCGAGCGAGACTACGACGCCGAGAGCGGAAGCGGGTGCAGCGGAGAAGTCTGAGGAAGAAGGAAGAGAATGAGGGCGCACTGTTCAAAAGCCCGGTCCAGTGCCTTTTATAAGGTCACTTCCGAGTGACTGACTTGTAGGCCCGGACGATCTAAACAAATCCCGCAACAGTCATGCGCGCGATACGTGGCGACAAATGTGGCGTGGGAATCAAGGCAACCTGCCTAATCCGTCCTGGTTACCACGGCCTCGCCCGTCCGGCGCGCTTCCTGAAATTCGAATCCCGCGAAATCCGCGGACAACAGAACAACTTGTCAGACGGAAGAAATCCTCCGCATCATCACTCGAAGCTTTTCAGTAAAAGTTCGCTCGACAAAAAACTAAGAATGGATCAAGGCGACTGAAAAAGAAGTTGGTGTCATCACCTCAGTTCATTGATCCCGAACAAGATATATTCATAACAACAAAAAATGAGTCGGAAGCGTTCTCTACTCCTTCCTCACTCAAACCCTGATCCATTCGGGGGCTAATGATGAAGCCATGCACCTAGGGTAGGGTCATGAATCTGTCCAAGATACCCTCCCCAAGGACATCTCTAAAAGAAGCAGAAGCAGTCGAAGAAAAATCATCATCCACTCGACCAAGAATGTAACGCCCTTGATGCGGCTATATCTCCCACGTGTCGAAGCACGACTTAGAGGCATAACCACATTGAAAGCAATGTCGCAAGTGAGGTAATCTTCACAAACAACCCATGTAATACAATAAGGGAAAAGATACATAGTTAGCTTACAATCGCCACTTCACACAAATACATGAATAAAGCATTACATCAACCAGATACACACAAGGTCCGACTACGGAACCAAAATAAAAGAAGAACCCCAAATGCGACAAGGTCCCCGATCGACCCCAACTGGGCTCCACTACTGATCAACTAGAACAAAACAACACAAAGGACAAGATCTTCATCGAGCTCCTCCTGAGCTTGGTTGTGTCATCTGCAAGGACTCATCGGCACCTGCAAACTGGTTTGGAAGTATCTGTGAGTCATGGGGACTCAGCAATCTCGCACCCTTGCGATCAAGACTATTTAAGCTTATGGGTAAGGAAAAAGGTATGAGGTGGAGCTGCAGCAAGCGACTAGCATATATGGTGGCTAACATACGCAAATGAGAGCGAGAAGAGAAGGCGGAGCACGGTCGATAAAAGTATGATCAAGAAGTGATCCTAGAACAACCTACGTCAAGCATAACTCCAACACCGTGTTCACTTCCCGGACTCCGCCGAGAAGAGACCATCACGGTTACACACACGGTTGATGCATTTTAATTAAGGTCAACTTCAGGTTTTCTACAACTGGACGTTAACAAATTCCCATCTGCCCATAACCGCAGGCACGGCTTTCGAAAGTTCAAAACCCTGCAGGGGTGTCCCAACTTAGCCCATCACAAGCTCTCACGGTCAACGAAGGATATTCCTTCTAGCGGGAAGACCCGATCAGACTCGGAATCCCGGTTACAAGACATTTCGACAATGGTAAAACAAGACCAGCAAAGCCACCCAGATGTGCCGACAAATCCCGATAGGAGCTGCACATATCTTGTTCTCAGGGCACACCGGATGAGCCAAACGTCAGGTAAGCCAGCCCAGAGTTGCCCCTGGTAGCCTCGGACATCGCTTAGTTGGACCAACACTTAGAGAAGCACTGGCCCGGGGGGGTTAAAATAAAGATGACCCTTGAGTCCGCGAAACCCAAGGGAAAAAAGGCTAGGTGGCAAAAGGTAAAACCAATGTTGGGCATTGCTGGAAGAGTTTTATTCAAGGCGAACTGTCAAGGGCTTCCCATTATCACCCAACCGCGTAAGGAACACAAAATCTAGGAACATAACACCGATATGACGGAAACTAGGGTGGCAAGAGTGGAACAATACACCAGGCATAAGGCCGAGCCTTCCACCCTTTACCAAGTATATAGGTGCATTAATTAAAAAAGAGATATTGTGATATCCCAACAAGTAAACATATGCCAACAAGGAACAACATCTCCATGTTCCAACAAGGAACAAACTTCAATCTTCACCTACAACTAACAATGCTATAAGAGGGGCTGAGCAAAGCGGTAACATAGCCAAACAACGGTTTGCTAGGACAAAGTGGGTTAGAGGCTTGGCTTAACAAAATGGGAGGCATGATAAGCAAGTGGTAGGTATCGCGGCATAGGCATAGCAAAAGAGCGAGCAACTAAGCAAGCAAAGATAGAAGTGATTTCGAGGGTATGGTCATCTTGCCTGAGATCCCGCAAGGAAGAAGAACGAGTCCATGAAGAAGTTAAACGGACGTAGTCGATCGAATCCTCACACACACGACGTTAACGGAACCAATCCGAAGAAGCAACACCGGAAAGAAGCAAACAACATAGTAAAACAACCACCACATAAACATGGCATGATGCACAATCAAGCATGATGCATGTCCGGTTTAAAGAGGCATGGCATGGAAAAATGCACAAGCAAACCCTACAAATTAAGTGGAGCTCAATACGCAACGGGATGCATATTGATGGAACACCACAACAATTATTTAGTTCAATCTCGTTTATGTACCCAACAATTTTAAATGTTGTTAGCATGGCAAGAGGTGAAGCAAAGTAAAACTATCTATCTAGTCAAGTTTAAATGAGGCCGGAAGCAACGAACAATAATTCCGGTAAATCCCCATATGCATATTTTGGTTATGGTACTGTTCTGCCTTGAACACAATTTTAGGGGTGTTAAACATGCAAAGTGATGCCACCATGTTAAACTAGGCATTTTTCTACCCCATTTACATATAAAGATTATTTAAATTCCGAGTTATGGTTATTTAGTTATGAATTAAACCATTTTAGCACGTTATTTAAGCAAATTTAAACAAACAACATATTAAACATTTTAAACATGGATGAAAAAGACATATTATGAAACTAGATGAAAAACTAAGCAAGTTCCATATACAAAGTTTTTACATGTGATGCTCCGTTTGTGAGATATTAAATGCATGAAGTTTAGGGGCTGATCTGCAAAAGTGCAACTCCCTGGAAAAAAATAGGAAAACGCTCTATGTAAAAAAATGATACGGGCCGGATCTGGTTGGCCCATCAGAGGAAAGGACAGGAGCTGCTCACATCGGGCCAAGCACAGTCGGTGGAGGAGTGGGCCGTCTTGAGCTGAGGTCAACGGGCGAAGAGGAGGCGCTGGGCCGCGTGAGCGGAGCAAAGGGAGGGGGTCGAGGCTCGGTCAACACGGGCAGGACTCGTCGATTAACGCGCTCGCTACTACTCGACCGGAAGCAGAGCCGCGGCGGCACGGCTGCTCGCCGGAGACGAAGGAAAGGAGCCGGAGACGGCGGATCTGGACGGAGGGGGGGCGGATGCAGGTGAAGAAGCTCCAGGCGGAGAAGGATCCATGGGGCGGCGGCGTCCTTGGACGGGCGGCGGCCATGCTTCGGTCCCTGACAGAGAGAAACATGAGAGGGGAGTGAGTGGTCAGGAGAGACAATCAGAGGGAGGAGGAGAGGAAACAGGGCGGCGGCTACTCATCTCCGACGAGGTCGGAGCTCCAGCGAGGCCTGGTGGCCGGAGCAGCGACGTGAGGCAGCGGCGTCGATCTGGATCGGGAGGAGCTTGGGCACGGGCACGAGGGCAGCGGCGGAGCAGTGGCTTGCTGGGGCTCCTCTCCTCTCGATGGAGCTTGGGAACGAGGGCACGGGGACTAGTGGGGAGGTGCCTGGGTTCAACTCCGGCAAGGGGAGTCGCGGATTGGAGCTCGGGATGGTCGGCGCGCGATGAGCTCCTGCAGGACACGGGCACGAGAAAAGGGGTCAGGGAGGAAGAGAGGGAAAGAGAAGAAAGAGCAGGGGCGCACGGCGAGGCGTTCGTCCCTGGTTCATTCGAAGAGATGAGGCGCTGGGGTCGGCCGATGCTCTGCTCGGTGGTACTCTCGCCAGGGCTCTCGGGAGGAGGAGGTTGCGGGATTGGGTGGATCGAGTGGAGGAGAATGTTGGACCGGTGCTGAAAACGAGGGAGTTGGTCGGGATCGACTGGGAATGGGTGGATGGCTCTGGGAGGATCCCGATGAAGAGAGTGGCGGCGAGGAGGAGGATTGGTGGATTGGACAGGATAGGCTAGGGTTTGACGGTTATTTATAGTATTGGATTTTTGGTTAGGGACTATCTGGAGCCTCCGATCAAAATTGGACAGTCGCGAATAAAATAGCTAGGGAGTCCAAATAAGAAAATGGTGACGTTTTGTAGATGTTTGGGGATGTTCCGGACACAACGGTAGCGACAGTCCGAGTCGGGTCCGAGACAGCTTTTCGGACGCGCGTGCGAGGAGGGCCGTGGGCTGACAAGAGGGGTTAGGTAGGGCATGAGGGTGTGTAGTGAAATGTGAAGATGGTCTAGGGAGGAAAAGAGAGGGAAAGTCCGGCAACAGTTTTCGGAGACCGAAAACGTCCGACGTTAGACCGGCTATACTGCCGCTATAGTTATCCGTTGGGGCAACAGACGATCTCCGAATGCGATGAAACTTGACAGGCGGTCTATCTACACGATAATAAGACCACACGACAACTTTCATCCCATTCCGAGAACATTTTCCGGCCACTTATAAAATACTATTTCGGACATGCCGCGGGCGCGTGCAAGTGTGTCTCGGCTTAGAACGAACAACGGACGGAACTGGGAGACCCAGACTAATGCAAGTTTTGAAAAACATGATGATGCAATGCACATGATGATATGACAAGATGCAACACGCAAGCAAATGACAAGGCAACGATAGTGAATAACTAGAGGGCACCTAGCACATCGGTCTTGGGGCGTCACAACACTCCACCACTACGAGAGGATCTCGTCCCGAGATCTAGAATGTCACCGGAGAGAAAACGGAAGAGACAGAGAAGAGGTAAAACTAAGTTGCTTCTTTGACCAATGAGTGAAACCAAAGAACCTAGCAAAGGTTAAGCCATTTCGAGAAAAGAATATGACGGAGATGAACGAAGTTGAAAACACTCCGTTAGAAAAGAGGAACAAGGAAGAACAACTTCGGGCAGCACTCCGATTGAAAAGAAAAGGAATTGAATAAGAACTTGATAAGATGAGAAGATACTTGATGAAATCACAATACACTGCCTCCGTAACTATTGAATGAATGGAACAAGGGGTAAGAAAGATCCCAGACCGCACTCCGGTTGAAAAGAGATGCAAAGCTTGATAAGGCGAAGAAAACTTGAGCCAAAAGGCACACCTTCGGTTAAATGGATAAGCACGAAAAGAACATGCACTTGACAAGAGAAAGAAGAAGGTTTGAAGAGAGCAGCAACACAATGCCTCCGGGAGAAAGAAATAGAAGATAGATAATTGAAATAAAAGAATGTTGAAGAAAATGCCAACTTCTATCACAAAAGAGTTTGAAAAAGGCATCTTAAGGAGAAGGGTCGAACGGAGTTATTGGAAAGCCAACAACGAAAGAATAAACTTGATATGGTCTTATGGAGTACATCTCAAATTATGAGGTGACAACCTGCCACTCACGGGAAAAGAATTGTATTGATATGAACAAGGAGACGAGAAAGTATATCGCATCGGAAAGGATAAATGAAGAAATTGGATCATTGATAAACACCATGAGAGCGACAATCCTTAAAGGAAAGCTTTAGGTGAAATATAACCCAAGATAATTCCAATGAAGAAAATGATGGATTTAAAATATCTCATCCTTGACAACATGTGAATCATGAAACATGAACTGAAATTATCAAGAATGGCATAATACCACCTCCAATAATATGATAGAAAGAATGCACTCCAGATTACAATATGAAGAAAGCTTGAGTTTCTTAGAAAAGAATCTTGATGAACACATCAAGAAGATATTAAATCCTTTATGAACCAACATGTAGAACCTTCCCGAAGAACTCCGTTAAACAAAAGAATGCTCAAACGGAAGGAAAGAGAAGTTGAAAAACACAAGGTGAAACCTTGCAATGATTAGATGGACCTTCGAGATGATATATTTGAGAGAGCTTGGAACTCCGGAAAAGAAAAGATGAAACAATAGAAACCGAGAATTTGGTGAACCTCCAGAATAAGGAATTAAATCACTTGGATGAAACAATAATAAGAATTACATTATGCTTATCCTTCACCAATTCAAATTGATGACAAGCAATGGATTTTTGGCATACTACTTATTCTCGTAGAAAGGGTTAAGATAGATATAGCACAAACTTGGGAAGATCTTTAACGAACCACCGTAAGAATTGAAACAACGAATAAATTGATATGATAAATGAAGGAAGAAGAATCTTGAGCGAACCACCGTAAGAATTAAAAATGAACAAAGAAAAGAAAAGGAAGACACCGGGAAGAATTAGTAAATAAACGAAGATGCTTGAGAGAATTTAGATACATGAGAACGAAGAGATCGCGAGCTGGTAAGAGAAAACTTGAATGATGCACCGGTAAGATTGGAGGATGACCACTGAAAGCTAAGAATGAATAAACCTGAATTGATGGACTCCGGATTATCAAACTGAGGAGACTCTTGAATTGCTTCAGATGGGTGAAAAGAATTCTCACGATCGAAAACAATTATGAGAGGATGGCATAAGGCTAGCATCATGAATCTTTGAGAGAACGGATAAGATTGAGGAGAAACTCTTCTTCGGTCTTCAAAAGTTGGAAAAGACGATGAGTAACACCACCGTGAATTGTTGAGACACTCCGGAATAAAGAAGAATAGAAAAGTTGAACCAATGATGAAAACAATTTGGAAGATCTTGGAGAAAGACATTTGACTGATGATAAATCATTCTTACGTCAAACTTCGAAAAGAAATTGAGAATAACTCCGGAAAAATAAGAAGAGTCAGGTAAGATCCTGGAAAAAAGACCTGTGGGTTAGGGCCCACTCAAGAGAAACACTGTTGAAATGATTTAAAAGAGAGAATGCACCGGTTGAATTAAACGGCTTAAATGAGATAACACCTTGAAATAGGTTGAACGGATCTTGAATGACAAGACGAGCCTTTTGAGAAAGCTTGAGCACGCCGGAACAAATGAATAGTGAGAAGTGAATTATTATGAGGTGCACCGGTATGAGACGGCATTGAAATGAGAAAAGGGTAAGATCACCAAAGCTTGACTTGAAACCACCGGAGAAGATAAAAGAAATGAAGAATGATGAACTAGAAGCTCCGTTTGTATCTTCATGAGAATCACCGGATACGAACATTGAAGGAAAAGAATGGAAAGGCTTCACATCAATAAGATGGATACTCGATTAAGAAATCTGAGTCCTTAAAGAAAAAGGGTGGGTGGGTGGGAAAAAACAAAGTGAACTTGGAACGGATGAAGGCAACACCGTTGAGAAGAACTGATACTTGATCTTGCTGATATTGAAATGATCGGATCCACTTGAAGAGAGACATGCCGGTTAAAAAGGATTGACATGACACTATCGATTATCATGAAGTATTAATATCCACATAGGAATATGAGAACACCGTTTAGAGAAGGTATGGAATCAACATTTGACTTCGAAGCAACTCGAATACCAAAACTCAAAACAAAAACAAAGGGTTGGCTTGCAGGATAAGCCAGAACAAACATATGATAGAGATTTCGTCCGAAGTTTTCGTGGTGGGGCCTACACGGGCTCGATCGTACAGCACCATCATGTACAAGGCAGTGCACATGACATACGAAGCGTCCCCGAGTCGGCATAGCCAAGGACTCTTTAAGACACAACGAGACCACTGTAAAACCGACCGTGGATAGGCGGACCACTAGACGTCGAACCCCAATTTCATATCATATATCCGTCGGAAAGATATCCTAAGAGCTACTTGAATTCCCACTTATGGAACTCCTGAACCTTTCCGGTTATGCAATCAGGTGTTGGGGATACAGGGGAAGCATAATATCTCACCCAAATCTAGCAATTCCTACATCCAGCTGTATCCATCCTTCAACACATAACCGAGAAAACTTCGGAAACCATCTACCTCAACCTTCGAAAAGCATCTGTTATACAAGTTATGGCGATACTCCCGAACTCCCGCCCCAATACTGGGTGGCGTCGAGGTTATCTCACCAACGAACCGCATAAAAGAGATTTTCGATGTCGGCAAACTGAACTCAGGTATTCCAGAAATGCAATGATAAAATTGTGACGACAACACCTCGGAGCTCAACTCCCCGGGACACTGCCACAACCCCTAAATGACAGGAGGCACCAAGAACAATGTTCTCGTCACAAATCCATCGGAACGATTCCAAGATACCCGCGTGATCCTAATTTTTTTTTGTGAAATTTGAGAAGAGGAGAGTCAAAACTCTACGTCAGGATGCCTTACCAGAGCAATGAAGGGACTGGGGAGTAAAAAGAATTCCTAAACTCTCCGATATATAATTCCTAAATGACTCAAAACATTTTTCTAGACTCACTCCTCTTCACATGTGTCACCGGAGGAATCACAAACCCTGTGCCTCGTCAAGCCGCTTGTTGACAAGTACGATGTCGGCGTCTGCCACGTCAAGCTGCCGCTCTAGCTCGGCAAACTCATCAGTCCGGCTGGCCACCAGACCCTCCGCCACCTGCATATTAAGGCGGCACGATTATTCCTGGGACTATGATCCTCTGTGCACTGTCGTCTTCGACAGCACCCAGAGTCTCAGGGGCTACTATCTACACAGGGCACATCTAAAAATGTGCAGTACTGTCAAAAATGTACATCATTTCGCGTACCTCAAAACCCGTCAGTAGACTCATAAAGGCTTCATGCAACCCGCTTTCGGCGGACGAAATCCTTTCAATCACCGTACCCATCAACGTGCGGTGCTCTTCTGAGATAGCCGCTTGCTCTAGCAGATCCCTCAGTATGTCCGACCGTACACCAGACGGTGCCGGACTCTTTCGATTGCCCTCTTCAAGAGCCGGATACTGAGGACTTCGGGTGTCCATAGGATTACCTTCTAGCCTTGCCGGATCGGGAGAAACCCTCCGCGACGACATCTCGGGGTCGCCCGCCTCATGAGGCGGTATGGCAGGGGGAGGCGTTTCGCTCTCCATCATCTCTGGAAGAAGATCCCCTGAAGACGAGCTCTGCTGAGAAGCGCTAAGATCCGAACTGCAAGATAAATGCTTCGTTATTTTCCTCAGAAGTAAGGCGAGATATTTTCACTATTAAGTACCCTTTTACTTACAGCTCGGTGGAGGGCTAATCCCCTTGAGGGCATAGTGCGGCCGGGGTATTCCCGAGGGCAGGACCCTCCGGCGAAGATTTCTTCCCCCATTTTGAGATCGTGGTCTCTGGGTCCTCAAAGGCGTTCCTCTTCCTTCCCTGGGGAGAGGAAGTTTCAGTTCCTCCTCCCCGGTTAACCTCCTTCGCGGAGGCGCTAGCCTCCTTGTCCCCCCCCCCCCTTTATCTTCTCCTGAGGGCGCTTTATAAGGCGCGATCTCCAGCATCCTAGTTAGCGCGGGATTTGGTGATGTCTCAGGGAGGGGGGCCGGACACCTGATCAACTTTGCCTTCGCTATCCAATCCTGGTCAAAGAGCGACTTTTTTAGGGCGACGTTGCGATAAAAAACGGACAGTGTGTTCGGATGCGGGGCTACTTACTTAGGTATCTGGACGATTGTAGCTTAGACCTGCATCCTCAGTGATGTCCGGACACATTATTTGTGGTCCGAAGAACAATTTGTACATCTCCTTGAGCGTCATGCCAAGGAAGTGTTGAATAGCTCGCGGTCCTTCCGGGTTGAATTCCCACATGCGAAGGGGCCGGCGTTTTCAAGGCTGGACTCGACGAACTAGCATAACTTGCACTACCATAACCAGACTGAAATCTCTCTCAAAGAGATCTCGGATACGGCTTTGCAGTATTGGCACATCCTTGCCTGGACCCCAGCTCAGCCCCCTGCTGATCCATGATGTCAGTTGTGGTGGGGGGCCTAAGCGAAAGGTGGGGGCAGCTACCCACTTGGCACTTCGGGGAGCTGTGATGTAGAACTACTCCCACTGCCACAATCCGGACACCTTTGGGAAGCTACCTTCAGGCCATGGAGGGTCAGCAATTTTTCTTATTAAAGCACCTCCGCATGCTGCGTGCTGCCCCTCGATCATCTTCGGCTTCACATCGAAGGTCTTGAGCCACAGGCCGAAGTGAGGGGTAATGCGGAGGAAGGCCTCACATACGATAATAAATTACGAAATGTGAAGAAGGGAATCCGGGCCAGATCGTGATAATCTAGCCCATAATAGAACATAAGACCCCTAACAAAGGGATCCAGAGCGAGGCCTAGTCCTTGGAGGAAGTGGGAGACGAACACGAAGCTCTCATTGGGTTCGGGAGTAGGGACGACCTGCCCTCAGGTGGGCAGCTGATGCGAAATTTCGTCGGTCAGATATCTGGCCTCTCTCAACCTCTTGATGTCCTCCTCCGTGACGTAGGAAGGCATCCACCGACCTTGAAGGTTGGATCCGGACATAGTTGAAGGTCCGAAGCACCTGACCTGAGTTTTGGGTGTTAGAACTCGAGGCGGGGGAAGGATTTGATTGAGCACGAGAGGGAAAAAAGAAAAAGCGTTGTCCCCTTTATAAAGAGGGTGAATGTCAAGCGTCCTCCTCGTGGCCGTTTGGGTCTTGCCTAAGATCTAGGAGTCCTACCAATAGGCACGGTTGGGTTACCCACGTCCGTATTGATGAGAATCACGTAATAAAGGGGACACGATCTCTGCTTCGACAAGACGTGCCAAGGAAACTGCCTCATGAAACACGTTGAGATTTGTTATGAAAAACGATTCGAATAAAGACATGGCTGTGGTGTGATGTCACACTACGGGGTACGTCAACAGATTAGATTTATGGAAATATTATTCTCTCTACAGTGGTATGTGGAACTTGTTTTGCAGAGCCGGATATGATCCTCGTGTTCAAAATCTTCTATGAAGTATTCGGAGGAGGAACCCGCCTTGCAATGCCGAAGACAATCTGCACGCCGGACTCATTGTCATTGAAGCCTGGTTCAGGGGCTACTGAGGGAGTCCTGGATTAGGGGGTATCCGGACAGCTGGATTATATCCTTTGGCCGGACTGTTGGACTATGAAGATACAAGACTGAAGACTTCGTCCCGTGTCCTAATGGGACTCTCCTTGGCGTGGAAGGCAAGCTTGGCAATACGGATATGTAGATCTCCTTCCTTGTAACCGACTCTGTGTAACCCTAGCCCCCTCCGGTGTCTATATAAACCGGAGGGTTTAGTCCGTAGGACCAACAACAATAATCATACCATAGGCTTTCTAGGGTTTAGCCTCTTCGATCTCGTGGTAGATCAACTCTTGTAATACTCATATCATCAAGATCAATCAAGTAGGAGTAGGGTTTTACCTCCATCGAGAGGGCCCGAACCTAGGTAAAAACATCGTGTCCCCCATCTCCTATTACCATCCGCCTAGACGCGCAGTTCTGGACCCCCTACCCGAGATCCGCCGGTTTTGACACCGACAAATGGTGCCTTCATCAGATGTGGAGATGAAGGAGCACACTAAGAACTACACCGAATGGCTAAAGAATCGTTTGGCATAAGGATCCATCGATGACATTGCTACGTGGTTGGCACAAAATCCATCACCTATAGTGTTGACGTACCAAGCATATGACATAAATGGATACACATTCTACACTAAGGAACGTGATGAGAAGACCTCATATCAGAACAGCTTTGTTCGAATAGAATGCATGACTGTAGATGAAACTGATAAAATGGTATATTATGGAACCATCAAAGAGATTTGGGAGCTTGACTATGTGAAAGTAAAGGTGTCATTATTCAGGTGTGCATAGATCCTTTTTGGTCATGTAAAGGTTGATGATTACAGAAAGACCTGTGTTAACAGGACAACGTTGGCATATCACACGGGCCCGTTCATTCTTGCCAGTGAAGCTACCTAGATGTTTTTGTGGAAGACCCCTTGCATAAGAATTGCCATGTAGTGATGCATGGGAAAAGAAGGGTAATGGGTGTCGAAGATGTTGCCGATGAGGACGAGTACGATGAATTTGATGAGTTGCCAGCCAAGGGATCACGCACCCTTGTAACAGAGAAGCGTAAAATCATCAAAAAACCCAAGTTCATTCGAGGTCAACATAATGATCCCAGTTCCCCCATGTACATGGGAATTAAGCTATAAGACTAAACTTTATGCCTACCCTGCAACTTAATTCATTCAATTTAGAACTATTGCATGTACTGAATTTGTGAGTTATGCCCAGTTTTCTGTTGATGTAAGAACCATTAATATGTTGACATTGATATTTTGTCAGCTCAGGCAATGAATATGAATTGTTTTTTGTTATTATTATTACTATTATTATTATTATTACTATATTATAGAGGTAGCACACTCAATTGATCTCACTATAGTATGTGTGAACAAAAATATGCAATCTGGTTTGCGAATAGCACACGATTCATTGATGAAAGTCGTGTGTCGACCAAACCCTGCCCACGATCTGAGTCGTGCTTTCTGATTGGCCAAAACCCAAACCCCACGGATCGTACGTCTGCACCTTTGGATGCTCCCAGATGGAATGGTGATCCTCATCCCTTTCGACATCACAGGCAGTTTCAGTTATAATTTTATTTTTATGCACAAAGTGCATGTTAAACTCAAAAAATGACTTAAATATAGCTAACGATACCTGAAATGCACTAGAAATTCAAACCCGTGGTATAATGCTGATTGCGTACCGTGGAAATTTTTATGAGGCCAAACGATGAAGTCACCGGCCACAGGAGTTTGAATTGACACATCTCCTTTTGGAAACCATGATCCTTCATGTGATATGCTCCGGTTTAGAAGCAACGGTCATCAAAACTTGTGCCAAACTTTACCATCTTTTCCACGGGGTCGTGAGAGCACGCTACGAGCATACATCTGAAGGAAATATGCCCTAGAGGCAATAATAAAGTTGTTATTTATATTTCCTTATATCATGATAAATGTTTATTATTCATGCTAGAATTGTATTAATCGGAAACTTAGTACATGTGTGAATACATAGACAAACAGAATGTCACTAGTATGCCTCTACTTGAGTAGCTCGTTGAATCAATGATGGTTATGTTTCCTAACCATATAAATGAGTTGTCATTTGATTAACGGGATCACATCATTAGAGAATGATGTGATTGACTTGACCCATTCCGTTATCTTAGCACTTGATCGTTTAGTATGTTGCTATTGCTTCCTTCATGACTTATACATGTTCCTATGACTATGAGATTATGCAACTCCCGTTTACCGGAGGAACACTTTGTGTGCTACCAAACGTCACAATGTAACTGGGTGATTATAAAGGTGCTCTACAGGTGTCTCCGAAGGTACTTGTTGAGTTGGCGTATTTCGAGATTAGGATTTGTCACTCCGATTGTCGAAGAGGTATCTCTGGGCCCACTCGGTAATGCACATCGCTATAAGCCTTGCAAGCATTGTAAGTAATGAGTTAGTTGCGGGATTATGTATTACGGAACGAGTAAAGAGACTTGCCGGTAACGAGATTGAACTAGGTATTGAGATACCGACGATCGAATCTCGGGCAAGTAACATATCGATGACAAAGGGAACAACTTATGTTGTTATGCGATTTGACCTATAAAGATCTTCATAGAATATGTGGGAGCCAATATGAGCATCCAGGTTCCGCTATTGGTTATTGAACGGAGACGTGTCTCGGTCATGTCTACATAGTTCTCGAACCCGTAGGGTCCGCACGCTTAAAGTTCGGTGACGATCGGTATTATGAGTTTTTGTGTTTTGATGTACCGAAGGTAGTTCAGAGTCCCAGATATGATCACAGACATGATGAGGAGTCTCGAAATGGTCGAGACGTAAATATTGATATATTGGATGACTATGTTCGGACACCGGAAAGGTTCC
>NC_041392.1:357344996-357384640 GCF_002162155.2 Triticum dicoccoides
GGGCTTAATGGGCCTACATGGGCCTTAGTGGAAATAGAGGGCAGCAAGGAGAGTGTGGGGCGCTCCCCCAAGGCCCAAACCGAATTGGTTTAGGGCAAGGGGGGCCGGCCCCCTCTTTCCTTCTCCTCCTCTCCCTTTCCTACCCCCTCTCCTACTCCTACTAGGAAAGGGAGGAGTCCTACTCCTAGTGGGAGTAGGACTCCCCCTCTTGGCGCGCCTCTCCCTGGCCAGCCGCCTCATCCCCTTGATCCTTTATATATGGGGCAGGGGGCACCCCATATACACAACAATTGATCATTGATCTCTTAGCCGTGTGTGGTGCCCCCCTCCACCATAATCCACCTCGATCATATCGTAGCGATGCTTAGGCGAAGCCCTGCGTCGGTAGCATCATCATCACTGTCACCATGCCATCGTGCTGACGAAACTCTCCTGTGAAGCTTTGCTGGATCGGAGCTCGTGGGACGTCATCGAGTTGAACGTGTGCAGAACTCAGAGGTGTCGTGCATTCGGTACTTGGATCGGTCGGATCGTGAAGACGTACGACTACATCAACCGCGTTGTGCTAACGCTTCCGCATTCGGTCTACGAGGGTACATAGACACACTCTCCCCTCTCGTTGCTATGCATCACCATGAGCCTGTGTGTGCGTAGAAATTTTCTTGAAATTACTACGTTACCCAACAACATCAATTTTGATGATGTCCAGACTCCATGTAAATTTCCTATAATTAAAATACCAACTAGGCCTACGCTAATGGCCGCACCTCACGGCCGAAATGTTTGAAACTTCTCCCTGCTTCTCGAACAAACGGATGAAAACTCACAAAGCAACGCACAAATGATCTGTACACCTTCTTTGCTAGGCTGATAGTAAGGAGATATCATAGCTAGTATCATGCATGCCAACTAGGAAATTTTGATGAGCTGTCATAGAACTACATGAAGAAAGAGAGGGTTAAGTAAAATATCATGAAACCATTTCATAATAAATGCTATGCTACTATGTGTCATGCATGAAAATAAATAAATTACTACATGATACTATGCATTAGAGCAAGTACAATAGATTGACATAAGCAGGCTATAATGAATAGAAAAATGTATATGTGCTTAGTTGGAGGAAAGAGAAGAGGAGAGAGAAGAGAAGAGGGCTGTTGGTTAGTAGCCAGCTGCAACACGAGACCCAAGACACTTTGTGAGGATGTAAGGTGGGCCAACTATTGATAAACTAGTACATATTTAAAACTTATTATTGTACATGCCGGCTAAGAGGTTGGCTGTATATGACATGGCAACTTCTTATACCCCGGACGTTGGCTGTATTATTAACCATGCTCTTAGTGAGGTAGCTAGTATATCATAGACTAGCTAGTATAATATATATGCATGATACTAGTATATGATCGATACTACCTCTGTAATGTGCGCATAGTATCATAAGTTAGTATCTTAGGTTGCCTTATTAATTTCCATGCATGACACAAAGTAGTATAACATTTAATATGATACGGTATCATGATATGATACGACACCCTCTCTTTCCTCATTTAACTGTGTGCCACATCATCCAAGAAGTCTAGTTGGCATGCATGATACCGCTTGATACTCCCATTACGACCAGCCTTAGGGTGGCCATAGTGAGGGTATCATATATAGCCGGTATCATGCACTCGGGAATAGCAAATATGATGATGTGGCAAAGAAGCAGTAACATAGATAGATAACGTAACATATATAATAAATGCTATACTACTTTGTATCATGCATGGCCATAAGTACAGTCATCTATGATATATACTACTCTATGATACTATATATGCACTATGAAGGTACGTACGTAGTATCATACACTAGTATCATATGCATGATACTATAGTATATGATACTCCCCACTATATAAGGATGGCCATAGTGGCAGTATCATAGCCGACGATATCATGCACTCAGAAATAGCAAGTACGCTGATGTGGCAAAGAATTAAATATAGAGAGGGTTAGAGTAACATATAGGTAGATACCGTGTCATGTTGAATGTGATGCTAATTTGTGTCATGCATGACAATAAATATGATCTATGATACTATACTCTATGTATTATACTATGCGCTATAATTAAAGGTAGTATCATACACTAGTATCATATATATATGCATTATACTAGTATATGACACTGTCCATTGTGAGTAGCCTAAGTACAGCCTAACTAAAACACCCACATGTAGTTGTAGTAGGGTTTTTGACTTTAATTATATGCACTAAAATGCAAGGTAAGTGCAAAGAATGACTTAAATATAGCAGACAACCTGAAATGGGCCGGAACGATGTAGCTAGTAACTGACGATTTGTAGTCCGAAGTACCGCATCTCATTTTGGAAACTATGATCCTTCTTGTGAGATGCTCCGATATGGAAGGTGCGAGCACCAAAACTTGTGCCAAACTTTACCAAAACTTTTCCATGCGATCGTGAGAGTGCGCTACAGTGACACAATGATTTTCGTTATTTTCCGGACTCTATATGCATTTCCTGAAATTAAAATACCAACAAGGCCTACGCCTCTAGCCGCACCCTGCGGCCGAACTGTTTGAAGTTTTTTCCTGTTTCTTGCACAATGAATGAAAACTAGCAAAGCGTCACACAAATGATCTTGCTAACATGCATCTATAGTTGCGACTATATATATACATACAAACGAGATCTCTTTTTTGCATATTCAAAGTTTGAAATTGCTAGTGAGTCCTGTTGCCTGGTAAAATGTACCAAAAAATCAAAACATGGGGTACAATCATGATTTCTTACCGTGGAAAAAAATTGGAGGCAAAACGATGAACTCGTGTTTTCATTCAAACAAAAATATGTTGTTAGGTAATGTAAATGTTTTCAAATAGCACACGGTCCACTCACGAAAGCCGTGTGTCCACTAAACCATGGCCGATGCCCCCCTCTACCAAGCGCGCGATATGAGTCGTGCGTTCTAATTGGCCAGAACCCAAACCCCACGGATCGTACTTCTGCACCGTTGGATTCTCCTGGATCGAATGGCGATCCTCATCCCTTTCGACAACACATGCAGTTCCGATTGTGATTTTATTTATATCCACAAATTGCACGTTAAATTCAAAAAATGCCTTAAATATAGCAAATGATTCTTGAGATGCGTTAGAAAATCAAACCCGTGGTATAATGGTGAATGCGTACCGCGGAAATGTTTATGAGGCCAAACGATGAAGTCACCGACCACTGGAGTTTGAATTGACACGTCTCCTTTTGGAAACCATGGTCCTTCATGTGAGATTCTCCGGTTTCGAAGGAGCGATCATCAAAACATGTGCCAAACTTTACCAAAAAATTTCCTCGAGGTCGTGAGAGCACGCCACGGGCACACACCGATTTTGATGAAGTCTGGACTCCATCTAAATTCCCAGTGATTAAAATATGAACTGGGGTTACGCCGGTGGCCGCACCTCGCGGCCGAAATGTTTGAAACTTCTCCCCGTTTCTCAGACAATGTATGAAAACTCACAAAGCGACACACAAATGATTTGTACACCTTCTTTGCTAACTAACACCCCAGATGTAGTTGTAGAACGGTTTCGAATTTAATTATATGCAGTAAATGCAAGGTAATTGCAAAACATGACTTGAATATAGCAACAAGACCTGAAATGGGCCAGAAAAATCAAACCTAGGGTATATACGTGATTCTTTACCGTGAAAATAATTCAAAGCGAAACGATGTAGTCACTGACGATCGAAGTCCGAAGTTCCACGTCTCCTTTTGGAAACTATGGTCCTCCTTGTGAGATGCTCCGATTTGGAAGATGTGAGCATCAAAACTCGTGCCATAAATGTCGGATTTTGGGTTCCGGCAAAACCCTTGAGGTTCCAACACTGGGGTGTGCACGAAGATCTCTTCCCATAGCTCACGCTCTCGCAACGATCCTAAGCCTAACTCGCCGAACCCATAGAACAAGGGACACAAGAGTTTATACTGGTTCGGGCGACCGATGTGGTGTAATACCCTACTCCAGTGTGGTGTGGTGGATTGCCTTATAGGCTGAGCATGAACAAGTACAAGAGAAGAACAGCCTCCTGAGGAGAGGTGTTCTTGAGCCCGTGAGCTGGTGCGTATGTGGGTGGAATGGATCCGGTCCCCGATGAGATGACCCCTACAGTGGTGGCTAGTCCTATTTATAGGGGCCCTGGTCCTCTTCCCAAATTTTAGGCGGGAAGGGAGCCCACTGTCGGCGTTCTGGGAACAGGGGTCCCCAGACTTGCCTGCCTGCGGCCCAAAGTGTGGCTCCACCAGCGGCCCCGTACGGCCCATCTTCATCAGCAAACATTCAAGACCCTCGCGAGGGGCCAAGCCTCGCGAGGCAGACGACACAAGACCTCCTCAGGGGCAGCCTCACCAGGCTGGCTCGCGAGGGGCAGAGAGATCAAGGCAAGGGGAACCTCATGAGGTTCCTGTGACACAAGCCATGACGATTGTAACCAGGCGGGCGCTAGGCGGGCGCCAGGCACGCGCAGTGTCCTTGTTTCTTCTTTGGTGCTAAAGGGGCAAGCGCAGACGAGGAGTCCCGAGGCATCAGGCAAAGGTTTCCATATCGGTGCAACAAGACCAAGACCAGTAGCACAGCAGGACGGAGGTCACCGTAGAGCCCAAGACGGCGGCACCACCAGAGCCTTTGGCAGGCGAAGACTACTTTTGTCAGGATAGCTTGTACTAGTTGTCTCCCTTAAAATTAGGCCATTGTGGGATCCCTTCCCGCTCAATATTTGGGAAGAGGACCAGGGCCTCTATAAATAGGACTAGCCACCACCATAGGAAGAAAAGAGCTGATTCGGACCAGGGCCTCCATTGTGGAATCCATAGCACCCCAACCACTCATGTTCACCAAGCACAAGAACACCTCTCCTCGTGAGGCTGTTCTTCCCTTGTAACTGTTCATCCTCAGCCAAGAGGCAATCCACCACACCACACTGGAGTAGGGTATTACACCACAGTGGTGGCCCGAACCAGTATAAATCTTGTGTCTCATGTTCTTTGGGTTCGTCGAGCTACGCCGTGAGATCGTAGAGTGTGCGAGCTAGAGAGGGGGAGAGATCTTTGTGCGCACCCCAGTGTTCGAACCTCAAGGGTTTTGCCGAAACCCGAAATCCGACATTTGGAGCACCAAGTAGGGGTGCACCGAAGATTCCTCTTCGCCGATCCCCGTTTCACCACTCCGCCAAGCTCATGGCCGACGCTCGCCGGGCCCATGCTGAGCGTCGGGACGCTTTCGCCACCCATGTCGCTCAGACAGCCCCTGTCGGCGGACCTCCCCGTCGTTCTCCGTCACCCGCCGCCAATGCCGCCACCGGCCCGGTGGCAAACGAGCAGCAAGCATCTTCACTGCACCCCTCTGTGCGGCGGGACGATCGCACCGCCACCCCGTCATTGACTCCGGCCATCTCATCGTCTCGCGCTCGCCGCGCCCCCACGGCCGTATTGGCCGCACTGCTCATGGCACGCGAGCTCCTGCGCTACCGCCCGGTAGATGACCTCTACGAGGACTGGTTGGACCACATCACTGAGCTCGTCAGTGCCACGGGGGGGCTCTCCTGCACCATCCCTCTCGCTGCCTCGCCCACCCCTGGATGCGGGCAATGTGGCTCACGGAGCGCCTCCGCCCCCTCAGCACCAAGATGGCGCCCTCGCACCGAGGCGCGCGGCTCATGGAGCGCCTCGGCCTCCCCCGCGTCAAGACGTCGTCCTCGCTCCAAGATGAGCGGCCCAGTGGCATGATCCGCCATGCCGTGTGTCCGCGCATGAAGAAAGAAGTTACCAGGAGGTTCCCCGTCCACAAGAAGATGCTCCACCGCTTCCAGCACCACCACGTCAGGATCGCTTGCTACGGCAGGGCCATGTGCCACTTGCCGTGGCAGCACAGGGATGCCAAGGTCAAGCTCCACCTCCACGACGGGCCCCGGTGGCCACGTCGGGTTGCCGCGCCTTCACTCCTGAGCTGCGTAGCGTCATCTGGCCGGGCAAGTTTAAGCCAGATCTGCCTCCTTGCTACGACGATACCCCCGACGCTATGGAGTTTCTGCAGCTCTACGAGTTGAGCATCGAGGCGACCAACAGCGACGAAAAGGTCATGGCGAACTGGTTTCCCATGGCTCTCAAGGACGGCGCCCGCTCATGGCTCCTGAACCTACCCCCAGGCTCGATTTCCTCCTCGGATGAGATGCGCAGCCACTTCATTGCCAACTTCCAGGGCACTCGCGACCGCCCCCCGGTCGCGGGTGACCTGCGCCGCATCAAGCAACAACCGGGAGAAACCTTGCAGAAGTACATCCAGCGCTTCAACAGCGCGTGTATCAAGATCCCCAATGTGACGGACGAGGCCATAATCTCAGCGTTTTCCGACGGCATCCGCGACGTCAATATGAAGGAGGAGCTCGCCATCCATGAGGAGCTGTGCATGACCTTGGAGCTGTTGAACATAGCAACCAAGTGTGCAAGGGCTAAGGAGGGGCGTCTCTCCCTCCTCGAGCTCCCTGTTGCGGATCCAGGAGAGAAGAAGGCCAAGGTCAAGGACGTGAAGTGCAAAGGGGTGGCCATACTCACAGCAAAACCGGACACCAAGCGCGGCCGAGATCTCCTGAGTCGTCCAAGGGCAGCCGTACGTTCTGCACCTTCCACAACGTGCGCACGCACAACACCAACGATTATCAAGAGCTCAGGGCCATTCAAGACGGACGCTTCGGTCGATGCCCCGAGCGCAACGACCGGGGCTACATCTGAGGAGGTGGACGAGGTGGAGGACGTTGGGACGACCGTGGGCCCCGCCAAGAGTGGCGCGACCAGCCTCACGAGGATCGTTGGCAGGATCAGCCTCGTGAGGGCGCCTGGAGGGACCAGCCTCGTGAGGATCGTCCTTAGGGAACCCTGGTCTCCCTCCACTACCGCCGCCAAGAAGGAATGACGACCATCAACAGGACGAAGGGGCTGGGGGCTTCCAGGAACCGCGCGCCATCGCCTGCAACTTGGGTGGCGCTCAGGCCCCAGCCTCCCATCGCATCTTCTAGCAGTTCTCCTGCGAAGTGAATGCAGCCCTTCCCAAGGCTTCGCGCCCGCTCAGGTGGTCCAAGTACGCCATCACCTTTAGCTCGATAGAATAGCTCAAATGCGCGGCAACCGTCGGGCGTCCTCCCGATGCTCTGTTCACCCGTCATCAGCAACGTCCAAGTCATGAAGACCCTCATCGACAGCGGCGCAGGACTCAGTGTCTTGTCCGTCAAGATGTTCAACAACCTTCAAGTGCCATATGATCAGCTCCAGCCCACCAAGCCTTTCTCAGGAGTGACAGACGGCTCCACCACCCTGATAGGGCAAGTTCGCCTCCCTGTCACCTTCGGTCAGCAAGACAACTACCACACCGAGCTCATCGACTTCAATGTTTCCCACATCCGCCTGCCGTACAATGCCATCCTTGGGTACCCAGCACTGGCCAAATTCATGGTAGTCACCCACCATGGCTACAACATCCTCAAGATGCAGAGAAGCGACGGAATCACCATGGTCCCTTGCGAAGAAAGAGACGCGGTGTGCTCCCTTGAGTGCGCCTTCCAAGCTGTATCAATCGAATACCCTGACAGCGCGGGTGCGCAGTACCCTCCTGAGGCAAACCCCAAGAAGAAGAAGAAGCTACTCCGCACTTGGCCTCAAGGGAGCGGCACCTCCAGCGGCACCACTTTAGGATCCGCGCTAGCGCCTGGGGTGCCTCCCTCCCTCACATAGGGAGGCGCGCCCGGCGCCCTCCTCGGGCAGGGCTCGGGGGCTCTCTTCTGGAGGGCCTCAGACCTGGCCAACATCATGAGGGAGGCGCTCGGGCACCACGTGGAGGCGTGCTTCGTGGCACGTTTCCCTTAGGAGGACACCGGGCAAGGAGAGGCCGGCGCTCAGGAGTTCATCACCAAGGAATCTCAAGAGCTTTAGGAAGCAAGAGCAATACGCGGCGACCACCGCCCACCTGGCGTTGCTCCCCACCCAAGCGAGGGTGGTGAGCTGCGCGTCTGCATCGACATCCCAGGGCTCAACAGGGCCGCATCTCATGAGCGCTTCTGGCCTTCGCATGTTGGCCGATGTGAGGGCCCGCCTCACAGCTACGTTCGCATGCCGTTTGGCCTGCCAAGCATGGCTGCCGCCTTCTAGCGCAATCTACAAAGCATCCTGGCAGGTCAGGAGGCCGGGCACCACGCTGTCCTGGCGGAGATGGAGACGGTCCTCCGGAGGCCACCTGAACCTCTCGAGGCTCAGGGTCTCGGCGGCTCGTGAGAAGCGACTTCTTTGCTACGTGTCTTCAGCTACCCCCATCTCTCCTTCGGCAACCAAACCAGGTGACATTTTTCCAAGTTCATTCAGCTGGGAGCGCCCCCTAGGCTGCATCATCCCCAGGCCGCGTGGGTCCGTCCCTGCGGCACGTATCCGCTTGCATCTTTCGTTTACTCTACTGGGAGCGCCCCATGGCCTGCATTAACCCTAGGTCGCTCGGGTCCAACCCAGTGGCATATATCGTTCTCGCATTTACCTAAGCTAGTTTCTTTTCAGGCATAATCTGTCTATGGATATCACCTGCTTGATTTTCACCCACCATGGGAGCCGCGTGCCAATTGTCTTTCTTCGGGATCCCTCGCATAAGAAGGCTAGGCACAACGTCTGTGCTCGGGCCCGTCCCTGCAGCCTCGATAAATCCAATGGTTGAGCTCTGTTTGGTGAGCCGGCCCCGTTCACGTCACCTCCTGGGGTCGTTGGCGCTTGGCCTTCTCGTGCGATAGCCTCAGGAAATCCCTTCGGCGTAGGTTGTCTAACCATCTCGCAGGAACGCCATAGCCATCAAGAACCAAGACCAGGCGCAACCCGCCTTGAGGTAGGGCCTCGTGAGTCCCGCGCTGGCTCATGAGTGCCCAGATACACCTTGTCTAGCCCTGCCCTGCAAGCCATGTGTCAGGGCGGGGCTGTACATGCCCCGGGGGGTCTCCGTAGTAGGGAGTCCACTCCCACGTGCCAGTGGAAGCACCATGCTCCGCGCTAGCAGTCGAGATTGCCGAGGAGCGGCTATGCCCATGAAGTACGGAAGCGCTGTGCTCCGCACTGGTGATAAACAACCGAGGGCGGCCTCATGGCCGTATCAACCTCAGGGAGCCTCCGGGCTTGGTGTCTGGCCTCATCACAACGCCTCCCCTCGGGAGAGCCGTGCGAGGGGGCTAGGCACGGGGGCTGCGCTCGGGTCACGCCCGAGCGTACGCCACCCTGCCAGGTCCCACGGACCTGGTCGTCGCGAGCCCTCCCAAGCGAAGCTAAGGTACAAAGGTCGTTTGAACATCAAGGGGGACTCCAGAGCATCGCGACTCAGGAGCCTAACTGACCACGTAGCCCCTCACTCCTTGGTCCGTCCTGGTGATCCGGTCGGCCCAATGGCGGCTGAGGTATGCTCGGGGTCATGCCCTACCGACGTATAACACTAGACCTACTCCCACATCTCCTTTCTACAAGTTGTTTGCGTGTCAAGGGGGACTCCTGAGCATCGCGACTCTGGAGCCTAACTGATCACGTAGCCCCTCACTCCTTAGTCCGTCCTAGTGATTCGGACGGCCCAACGACGGCCGAGGTATGCGGGGTCGGGCCTTGCCGACGTAGAATGTAAAGCAAATAGAAAGGAAATCACAGAATTTCAAAGCAAATATTACAGGACATATTGTTCCCCCGGAATCAAACGCAAGTTTAACGCCTCCACGAGGCATGGTGCATATTGCAGAAACTAAAACAGGAAAGGAGCCCCCAGCAAGTTGCCTCATCATCCCTGGACGCTGCCGTCGCCTGCAAGGGATGCTTTTTCTCCAGCGGCGTCGCCTTTACCTGCACCATCAGCCGGAGTTGCAGGATCGGTACCACCACCAGTCGGGGCGCGGGAGTGAAGCGCGGAACCTCTTCAGTAGGGCCTCCACCTGACCCTTCATAGCTACAACAGCGGCCCCGTAATGCTCATCTTTCACAGGCTCCAGCAGCTCGTCAAGGCGGGCAGCGGGATCACGAAGCTGGAGGTGGCTAAAGACGCGTGTCAGCGCAGCTGAGGAGAGAACACGGGCTTCTTCCTCTGCCATGGGGCCGATGCCGCTCACACCGCCATGGGGCCGATGCCGCTGAGGAACCAGCTGGTTGGGGCCGTCGTCGTCGGCAACCAGTGGCTCCTCCAAGCCATTCTCGTAGAGCAACTTCAGCATCGTCCGAGCCCTCTCTTCAAGGAGCTCGAAGGCCGCGCGGTCCTCAGTCAGGACCTTCGCCTTGGCGTCAAGATCGGCCTTCTCTGCCTTCAGCTTCTGCTCCAACTCCTCCAGCTGGCCGCGCTCTATGGCCTACGCCTTCGCCAACTGCCCCAGTTCGTGTCGCGATCCTTGACGGCATCCTCTCGGGCTTTCATCTTCTCCTCCTCCGCCTTGCGGCCTCGGGCTTCCTTCCCATGCTCCCTCCACACGGTCTCCATCTCGGCCGCTAGAGACCGGTAGCGATCCTGGGCGGCCGCGGCGTCCTTCAATGCCACCTCGCGGGCGGCCACAACCTGGGCAAAGACCTCCCTGTCCTTCGCGGATTCGGTAGTACCTTGGCTCAGTGTCACCCAGACGGACGCATCAGAGTGCAGCCAGCCAGAGAGAAATTCCAGGCGTCCGGCCACCAGGCGACGGTCGGTGCCCTGAAAGTCTTCTCGCAGGAGGGCCATCGCAGAAAGAGCCCGCTCTAGGACGTCAGGAGAGGCGGAGGAACCTGGGGCCAGCAGTACGGCAGAAGGAGGTAGAAGAGGCGTCGTCATCACCATGGCCTGAGAGGCCAGAAGCTCCTGAGCCTCAGGGACCCCAACGCCCGAGCCGGACGCTGGCACCTCCGGAGCTGGCGGGGCCTCGGGGGCTGACTCCTCCTGAGGATGCTCCACCCAGCCTCACGAGGTTGATCGGGCTGGAGAGGCACGAGCCACCTCCTTTACTCATGGAGAGGGGTGCGGCCGCAGGAGGCGATCTCGGCTCAAGCTGTACCGCCTCGCCCTCCCTTCTCCTCTTCGCCGCAGGTGTCGGCCTAGTTGCACAACAAAGAAGAAGAGTAAAAAACAAGCAGTAGAAGCAAGAACAAGGCGGGACAAGAACACTTGCTGGTCCACTGCGGCATAGTCCCTCCGCTTCGAAAGCTTTAAGCCGAAGAGTTTCGCAGCCCGAGGCGCGGGCGCGCCGGCTCCGGGAGCAGGAGGGGCAGCAATTGGACCAGGAGCAGCTCCAGACGGCAGCGAGGCAGGAGCATCGTCCCAGGAGAGCGGCGCCGACCTGCCCTTCATCGGAACCACAATTGGCTCCCCCATTCCGGGAGGATGTCAGCCTCGCCATCATCGTCAGGTAGGAGGCGGAGGATGTCGGCCTTGTGCAAGGGGGAGGTCTCCCCCATCCCCTCGGGGGCTGCCTCTGAGTTGCGCTCCTCGTCCTCCTCCTCTACCCCATCCCTGTGGGAATCGCCAGAAGAAACGTCCACCTCGCCGTCGCCACCGGGATTTCAGAGGGCACCGGCGGCACCAGGCCGCGCCCGTCAAAGGTGGGCATGGCGGCCGCAATCACCGCCCCGTCCTTCTGAAGGAACAAAGGAGCGTGGGCACTCGGCGGATACTCTTGGTCGTCCCCGACCAAGAGGCGGAGAACCACAGCCAGCTCCCCTTCAGGCAAAGCCTCCAGACTCAGGCGAAGCTTGTCCTCTCCATCCTCGAGCATCCACAAGGGGCGCGAGCGCGCCTGGAGAGGAGCAACCCACAGCGTCAGAAACTCCCTCAGAAGCATGGCCCCCGTCAGCTTTGACATCTTTGCGTTGCCTGGCCTCAGGTCGACATTCATCTTCTCCAGCACTGCCTTTGCCTGGTCATTGGTAAGCTTGGCACGAGACCACCCCTCATTAGACTGGGGCATCTTCGTCGGTAGCTTCAGCCGCGGGTGGACGCACTTGGCATCCATCATAACCCACTTGCTCCAGAAGCCATCAACCTTCTTGTCGGCCTTCGAGATTGCGTTGGCCTTGACAGCCACGACGAAGTTGGCGCACCCCGTGGTGTGGCCGTCGTTGATTCGGAGGAAGAAGAAGTGGCGCAGCAGTGCCATAGATGGCATGACCCCAACATATGCCTCGCAGTAGAAGGCAAAGATTGACAAGAGAAGGACGGAGTTGGGATGGAGGTGGAGAGCATGTAACCCTTAGTGTTGGAGGACGGCATAGAAGAAGTCGGAGAAGGGGGGAACGAGGCCGGTGATGATGCTGCTCATGAAGAAGGGGTGGAAGGAGCTCTTCGAAGCTTCGGGCATGGCGGAGCCAGCCCGGAGCTTGGTCTTCCCCTTCTCGTTGTTCTCTCCCGCCGTCAGCAGGCGCATGGTGGCAATGTTCTTCGCCGAGACATTGGGCGCCTCTAGAGCCGACTCGTACCAGGCAACGGTGAATCAACCTTGGACTTTTGGGGCGCCATTGGTCGGAAGCTCGGAAGGAGATCAGACCAGATCTGGAGATTTCGGAAGAGAGGAGCGAGAGAGGGGATCTGGAGCAAGGCGAAGGAAGGCAATGAAGGCAAGCGTTTCCCGCACCGGCCTTTTTGTCAGTCGGGCAGTTGCCGAGGCAGCGTGGGGAAGCGGAGACGCCCATGTCCAATCAGTCGCCACACGCCAACCGTGGCCGCAGGCTGATGGGGCCCGTGGCGCTCCGTGCTTGCCCTTTGGCTTCGCCTCGAAGCCAAGCCCGAGTGTGCCTTGGGCCCGGGGGCTACTGTCTGCGTTCTGGGAACGGGGGTCCCCAGACTTGCCTGTGTGCGGCCCACATCGTGGCTACACCAGCGGCCCCGTACGGCCCATCTTCATCAGCAAACATTCAAGACCCTCGCGAGGGGCCAAGCCTCATGAGGCAGACGATGCAAGACCTCCTCAGGGGCGGCCTTACTAGGCTGGCTCGCGAGGGGCGGGGAGATTAAGGCGAGGGGCACCTCACGAGGTTGCTATGACGCAAGCCATGACGACTGGAACCAAGCGGGCGCCAACACGTGCAGTGTCCTTGTTTCCTCTTTGGTGCTAAAGGGGCAAGCGCATACGAGGAGTCCCGAGGCATTAGGCAAAGGTTTCCATATCGGTGGAACAAAACCAAGACCAACAGGACGGAAGTCACCATGGAGCCCAAGACGGCTTCACCACCAGAGCCTTTGGCGGGCGAAGACTACTTTTGTCAGGATAGCTTGTACTAGTTGTCTCCCTTCGAATTTGGCCGTTGTGGGATCCCTTCCCACTCAATATTTGGGAAGAGGACCAGGGCCTCTATAAATAGGACTAGCCACCACCATAGCGAGAAAAGATGATTCGGACCTAGATCGAATCCATAGCACCCCAACCACTCAAGTTCACCAAGCACAAGAACACCTCTCCTCGTGAGGCTGTTCTTCCCTTGTATCTGTTCATCCTCAGCCCAAGAGGCAATCCACCACACCACACTGGATTAGGGTATTACACCACAACGGTGGCCCGAACCAGTATAAATCTTGTGTCTCATGTTCTTTTGGTTCGTTGAGCTACGCCGTGAGATCGTAGAGTCTGCGAGCTATAGAGGGGGAGAGATCTTTGTGCGCACCCCAGTGTTTGAACCTCAAGGGTTTTGCCGAAACCCGAAATCCAACACCCACAGTGGCCAATTTGATGGGGGGCAACTAGTACAAGACATCCTGACAAAAGATGGTCTTCGCCTGCCAGAGGCTCTGGTGGTGATGTCGTCGTGGGCTCCGCGATGACCTCCTTCCTGCCATCCTGCTGGTCTTGGTCTTGTTGCACCGACATGGAAACCTTTGTCTGATGCCTTGGGACTCCTCGTCTGCACCTGCTCCCTTAGCACCAAAGAGGCAACTGGTGCTCTGCGCCCACTGGCACCCGCTTGGCACCTGCCTGGCCTTGGTCGTCATGGCCCACATCACGGTAACCTCACGAGGTGCCCTTTGCCTTGATCTCTCCGCTCCTCGTGAGCCAGCCTAGCACGGCTGCCCCTGAGGAGGTCTTGTGTCATCCTCCTCACGAGGCTTGGCCCCTCGCAAGGTTCTTGAGTGTTTGTTGTTGAACATGGGTCGTACCAGGCCGCTAGAGGAGCCACGCCGTGGGCCGTAGGCAGACAAGTCTGGTGACCCCCATTCCCAGAACACCGACAATCTTTACCAAAAAATTCCATGTGATCCTGAGAACACGGCACGGTGACACACCGATTTTTGTTATTTCCGGACTCTATATGCATTTCCTGTAATTAGAATACCAACAAGGCATATGCCTCTGGCCGCACCCTACGGCCGAACAGTTTAATTTTTTCCCGTTTCTCGAACAATGAATGGAAACTCCCAAAGCGACACACAAATGATCTTGCTAGCTAGCACCCACGTGTAGTTGCGACTATTGCAAACGACTCAAATATAGCAAACAATACCTCAAATGCACGAGAAAATCGAACCATAGGGTACAATGGTGATTTCTTACCCCGGAAAACAGTTTGGAGGAGAAACGATGGACTCTTGTTTTCATTCAAACGAACATGTGCTTTAAGTTCATGCAAATGTTTTCAAATAGCACACGGTTCACTCACGAAAGTCGTGTGCCTACTAAACCATGGGCGATTACCCCCCCCCCACCACCACCACCACCTTTGTTGCGCGCGATCTGAGTCGTGCGTTTTGATTGGCCAACACCCAAACCCCATGGATCGTACGTCTGCACCGTTTGATGCCCCCAGATGGAAAGGCAATCCTCATCCCTTTCGATAGGAAATGCAGTCCGGCTAGGAATTGATTTATAAGCCAAAATGCATGGCAAATGCCAAAAAATGTCTTACATGTAGCACACGAAACCTGAAATGCGCTAGCAAATCAAAATCATGGTATAATGGTGATTGCTTAACGTGGGCAAAATTTAGAGGCAAAACGATGAACTCACATCTTCATTTCAAAATTAGTATGTCTTGATTTCAAATGAAATTATTCTCTTTATGCACACGAGCGCTTAGAGGCAACCATTTGCAAAGGCCTTTCCGCGCGGCGACCAGGGATATTTTTCACCCTTTTTCACCTAGGCCGCCAACACCCCCCCCCCCACCACCACCACCACCCGCCCGCGTTTCACTCAACTAGTCGATCCAATCTCCATCGCCAGCTCCCCCTCCTCCAAATCCACAGCAGAACCCTCTTTGACACCGGCGTGCTCACCCCGGTCGTGTGCCCACTCTTCGGCGTCAAGCCTACATCCACTGTCGTTCCCAACACGCGGATGCCCGCTCCTCGCCGTCTTCATTTGCTCGCCAGCCACCCTTGAGCATATCGATTCTGTAACCCTCGCCTCTCCTGTGGTCCGGCCGGGTTTGCATTAAGAAAATTGTTAGTTACTGATCTCCATCGTGGCGAGGCATATTTCCTCGCAATCCCTCTTCCTATTTCGTTCTATATGTTCCCGAATTGTCTATAAAATAACAGAGAGCGTATATATATTCATTACGTACCATCCTAACTACTCCCTCCATTCCAAAATAGATGACCCAACTTTGTACTACCTTTAGTACAAAGTTAGTACAAAATTGGGACATCTATTTTGGAACGGAGGAAGTAGTACATATAAGCTGTATTTGTTTCAATAAGTTACTGCCTATTTATAGATCGCGGACACCCGAGTCACACAAACTTAACAAATTTGCCATACATTTTCTAAATTATTGCATGACATGTTTAGAAAGCTTGATACCAAGTTTTTAGTTTTATGTTTATCCTCCTTTCCTGAGTTTCTCATGTGTTCTCTGTAGATGCCGAGTAGCAGCGACAACACTCATGCTTCAGGCGATGTATCTTCATCTAATTCTGACAACCCTAGGTCTTCAGCAGATTGTGAGGGATCAAGTAATCTTGAACCGGATAGAGCTACAGGAATTAACCTTCCAGTTAGGACACGGAGGAATGCTCCAAGGAAGCCCACATACCAGCTTAAAGGTGTATATGAAGTAACCAAGATTGATTTAAAGTCTTGGACTCCAACTAAACGAGATAAAGCACGCACGAGGTTCAGGAGTGTGTGTGGATTTGTTGGCAGGGGAAGGGTCAACATTAATCTGCCGGGGTTTCGGAAGGATGACACAGAAACACGGCGAAGGATAGTTTGGGAGATCATGGATCACTTCAACATACTAGAGCAGTGGAGAATGCAGGTGGAACACGCTGCACTGAAGAAGGCTAGGGATGCTTGGAGAAACTGGAAGCACGTGTTGTACAAGAAGTACTTGAGTGAAGGCAAGGACCCAATCCCCGCATACCCCCAAATTACAAAGGCAGACTGGGCAGAATTCAAAAGGGTCAGGGCAACTAAAGAGTTTGCTGAGAAGAGTTTCAAGCAATCGGAACTTCAGAAGAAGAACATACACCCACACTGTATGGGTGTGGCAGGATACTACGGCATGAAACTAATATGGGACCAGGAGGACAAAGAAGCAGTAGCGGCGGGTGAGAATCCGTCCTTTAGTGAAATCAGGGGCCAACGTGCCAGAGACTACTTGCGGGCACGTGCAAGGAGGCGTGATGACAAAACTTATTACTTTAAGAACTCACATGACAAAGAACTGTATCAAGTGATGTTAGAGGCTTCCAAGATCCCTGGAAGGTTGTATGGGAACTCAGGGCCATGTGACATTCTGTCCGTTTTTCTAGAATCAAGAGAGCCCCCTGGCCATGCAAGGGGTATAGGTGTTAATGTCCCGCACAAGAGGGCTTTCACACTCAACAAAGAAGAGAGGCTCAGCATGAAAAAAGCGAGGAGTGAAATGAAGCAGAATGCATTGTATGAAAGGTTGAAGAAGGACATGTATCCGGCTATTCGAAAGGATACTAAGGAGTCAATGATGATGCAGAAGACTCTAACACTAATAGATAGCCAGGAGATGGAGGGGAGGCGGGCATGGAGGATGGTGCTTATTGTGCGACAACACTGCACAAGTGTAGCTATGCATCAGCTGACCCCAGTGAAACTGACACTGCAGCTGCTCGTGATGATGCTATATATGATCTATCTGGAATGAAATACAGATTGAAGGGCATGCTTACACATTATGAAGGTACATTAAAATGTGCAACAACCTGGGTTGCCCACCCTTCTTGGAAGATGGCCTCTTGTTGGACAATGTGCCATTGAAGCCGGGCTGTGTGAAGTGCTACGTGACTGAAGTAAAGCCTGGATTCAATGAATTAGCCCTGAAGAATGTCCTAGGAGACTTCGATGAGCAAAGGACCTTGGGAGAAACACTGTTACATCACATCCAGTGGCCACGAAAGGAAATAGAGTTCATCAATGAGATCCCTGAAGCCCCGCCAAGAGCAACCAATGTCGCCCCTCAACCGGTGACGCTCTCCTTGCCACAGCAGCTCTCGCGTGCTTCCGCCAAGGAACCTAATACTCGTAATCCGATGGCTGATGCATCAACCTGTGATCAGCCAGCCCAACATTGTGGCGTGCAGGCCATGTCATCCTCCGCCTCAAAGCAGCCAGTGGCAAGGCCTACAACTGCTGAAGACGCACCACCGGTTCTGATGCCGACTGCTAAAGCAGCGGGGGGAGACCCAGCTGCAGCATATGCTCAACAGACCAACCTGGTGGAACGGATTGCTAAGCAGTATGATGCTTCGGAATCGCGTGCTAAGCAGTCTGTAGGTCCAAAACCGGCTGCTCATCAGTTCGTCGGTCCGCAGTCACATGATCAGCATACCAATGCGTCAGCACTTCCTGCTCAGCAAACCAACGCGTTGGCACGGCCTCCTTAGCACACCGACAAGTTGACGCCACCTATGCAGAAACCCGACATAGCTTCAACGCATGGTCAGCATTCCGATGCCTCTGCTCCTACAGCCCAGTAGTCTATCACAATAGCACCGCCAGCTCAGTTGTTCGGCATAGATAAATCGTCTGCTAAGCAGTCCATCGAAGCTTCACTGTCTGCTCAGCAGTCTACCTTGCAGCCAACCAGACATTCTGCCAGAAATGCTTCAAGTACCAAGAAGGAAGTGGCCAAAAAGGCTACACCCACGAGCAAGCACGGCGGGAGAGTGAAGAGGAAAGAGAATGATTGCCTCTTACTTAAAGAATTCATCGCCCAGAACCAAATTAATAGTAGGTTGTTCGAATCAGGGAGTAATATTATTTCTGATGGCATGGATGATGAAGTAGACTTATTGCTTGCTAAAGGTAAAGTAGACGTACTTGAAGCACGCAATTACATCCATGGCCAGCCATTTCTTGTTGGCGAATACTTTGATGAGTGCAGCTCCAGTTGCCGTGAGTTACATGAATATTGCATTGATCAAATGTCTGTAGGTCGTCATGGTTTTCTAGTCCACTACAACAGAGATCATTTCCGACATGATGTTGGTTCCATCAATGTGAGTTTTGAGGACTTACATCTCTTCTTCAACATCAACGAGCTCGATGCCACTCTTGTTAGATGCCTGATTTTGTAAGTACTTAACAAACTCTGATCAACTTCTCTATACAAGGATGTAAATGATAAACAACTAACTGCATTTTATTCCTCTCAGGGGTTTGAACACGCAGAGAAGAAAAAGGGAGAGTGTGCATTTCATAGATCTTGAATTAGCAAATGGCACAACAATACATGGTAAGGACCTACGGGATTGGGCCGTTAACACGGTCGTCCGTCTCTTTGAAAACACGTCCCATGCAGAATCATTTCTCTGGCCATATTATGAACGGTAAGTCAAGTAAATAACCATGCTTACACTGATTGTCTTTCAGATTTCGACATAATTGTTAAGTTCGTGGTTTCTTAATATGTAGCAATGATTGGATATAGGTATCCATTGTTCCAAACAAGAACACAATTTACTACATCGATTCTCTCAGAGAGTCAAGAAACACTCAAGATTTGACGCATCTTCAGCAAGTCATGGAAAGGTATTGAATTCTATGATGTTGAAATTAATTTGCATTCATATCTGGTTCAATAATTGATGTTGTCAAAATTCATCCTCATTTGCAGTGTGCTCGCATTGTGGAAAACTAAACCAAGGAACCTATTCAAGAGGGAACTACCTCTGTAGCACGAGATCGTTTCTCCGGTAACACACCGAAATCCGGTACTTTTGGAAAATTTATCCAACAGTCTGCAAATACATTTTATTAGGCTAGTCAAATGTTCAAGCTTCTAAATAAACCTCTTTATATTTTTTCCAAAGAAAAAATAATGCATCTAACACCAGTTAGGTTGTTCCTAACAGGACAAATACATGACTAATTTTGTACAAAAAAAATTCAGTGTCCTCAGCAAGAAGCACGAACTAACCTTTGTGGATACTATGTTTGTAGACACATGATCTCCATCTACAAATCAGCTGATAGTTGTGACGATCCTCGTGAATTAGTACCAGTAAGTCTATCTTAATTAATATCTTCTACTCCACTCATATGGCACATTCTGATCTTAAAAATACTGCAGCTCATCTTAGAACCGAGGACCCCGGAACTGCTCCCGGCTGGTGAATTACTGATGGTTCATAGATTTATCAGCGACTTCTTCCTGAATCACTACATCAATCCCACTAGTGATAATGAAGATTTCAGCATGTGTTCTCCTAAAACATCGAGTAAGAGTTAGCCACTAAACATATACGCATGGATCCATTGTTTTCCATCTAATGAGATCTTCGTATTTCGTACTCTATGATTAATTATGTAATGCATATATGTGTGGACAAATCATTGGAATTTAGCTACCATATGTTCAATTGCAGTTGTTGCGAAATCTGATGAATGTTCTTCCTGTGGACACTATTTGTGCAATTGAATATTGTGGTGAATTTTCTTTTTGCGTGATGATTCAAAATGGGGTATATTTGTTTGTTTATTCAATTGAATATTGTGGCGAATTTGCTTTTTATGTGCCGATTCAAAATGAGATATTTTTGCTTATTTGTTCAATTGAATATTGTGGCGAATTTGCTTTTTGCATGCCAATTCAAAATGGGATATTTTTGTTTTAACCTGGCAATTTTTCTGCACACGGTTCAACTAAATGAGTTTGTGCGGTCCACATCGGAAAGCATACGTCAATCGTGGTAGAACCGTCGGTGATACACAGCAGATCACAAACGATTTGCAGGGCTACTACGTGTGTGTAGGGTCTTCGGAACCGTTTGTGATACCGCGTTATCGCACACGAGAACTCGGAGTAAACCGTGCCCAATGTAAAATACAATCCCAGTCGTAATTTTTCCAGGAAACGTGCGGGATCCCAAACGAAAAGCACACGCCACTCTTGCCGCAACCGTCGGTGATACACAACAAATCACAAATGGTCTGCAGCACTTGTATGTGTGCGAAGGGGCTCCTGGACCATTTGTGATAGAACATTATTGCAGACGGTAATTGTTGGGAAATGTGTGCGATGGAGTCTTGCATGGCAGACGGGTTACACAGAAAACTCCTGTGCGATAGGGCACAAATCGCACATAGTTCATATGTTGGCCCGTGTGCCTTACATACTGTTTCCCAAATGGTTCATTATGACACACCGTTTGGTTTCACTACGTCATTAGAAATGTTTAATCACCGATCCCACACGTGCGAACGAATTTAGTGTGTGGTGCATCACACGCATTTACATTTTGGAAGGCCTTTGGATCATTGGTCCATATCCCGATGGTTTTTGGGTCGTGTGGGAAGGAACCCCTATCGCCCACACTCACTTGGCGACGGTTCCAAATGTTGTCTCGGAAAGGGGTTAAAAACCATTTGTATAGCACCGACGCATACCGGTGTTATAGTTTTGCCTCCCAACGTATTCACCTCAAGGGTGATGTCAACAATAATAACTCATGCTAACCATATTCAACTAGACATATGTGCCTAGATCTTTCCTTGCCAGATGATGCTTGCCAAAGGAGAAAATTAAAAGGAACAAAGAGAAAACTTTGACTCTTTCCATAAAAGTAAGTACATAAAAGTAAAAGATGGGACATTCGCAGAGGGAAGCAGAGGTTGCCATACGCTTATTTGTTTGTATGCTCAACCCCTTAGTGCAAAAGAAAATCACGTTGTATTGCCCCTTGTGATAGCAACCTTTATTATGCAGTTTGTCGCTTTTATTCTTCACCATCACAAGTTCATACAACGCTCAATTTTCTCTTACACTAAATGATCTCACACTTTTAGAAGCAATTTTTATTGCCTTTTTGCACCGATAACAACTTACTTGAGGAATCTTGCTCAATCCCTAGGTAGGTATGGTGGACTCTTGAAAATAAGATTTGGGTTTAAGGGTTTTTGGATGCACAAGTAGTATCTCTACTTAGTGCGAATTTTTTGGCTAGCAAAGATAGGGGCAAGCACCACATGTTAGAGGATCTATGACAGTATGACTTCTATGTGAATATGAACAAACATAAATCATTAAGTTGTCTTCCTTGCCAACGTCAACAATTTTGGCATATAATATTTTGATGGGGGCTCACAATCACAAAAGATTTCTAGGATAGTATATCTATATGTGAATCTTCTCTTCCCTTATTAATTCTTTCATGAGTTGTATCATTGACCAATTCTATGTTTGTCAATCTCTAATAAAAATTTCCTACTTATACTTTTCCTTATGTGGTGTCATCACCTACAATAAGATTAGCATATGATCTTCTTGCTTTATTTCCTTTCCTTTTATTTATTTCCTTTCTTTTTATTGCAACTTGAAAGTAAAGAAAGCAAAAAACGCAAAGTAAACTTTATTATATATCTCACACACTATTACAATGATAGATCACTAAGAAAACTCTCGAAAAGCAAGGATCGAACTAAACTTTTATTCATCTAAGCAAAAGAATGAACTAAAATAAGTAAAGGCAAAATATAGTGGGGATGATACGATACCGGGGCACCTCCCCCAAGTGTGGCAGAAGCCAAGGGGAGTGCCCATACCCGATACTCATTTTTCTTTTGGTGGTTAAGAAGAAGGTGGTGGTGATGAAGAAGTATTCTCCAATATAACCATGAGTAGATCCTTCAGAACTTGAATCTCTCGAAGGGTTTGATGAAGTAATTCACTATTTTTCTTCACCTCAACCGTTATGTGTTTATTTTCCAGGCCCCACGGGTTTGTTCCTGCACTATTTTCTCTTGGGCGAGATATGTCTCCATTGGACGGTATGTGCCTAAGAGGAGTATTCTCGAACCCATAATTGTGATTCAAATTGCGAAAATTATTATGATGTAACCTGTGTAAAGGCCTTCTTGGTGGGATTTCTTCTTGCACTTCGGGGCTCTCTTGATTATTTGATGATCTTATAGCTTGATGAGGATTAGGGTGAGTAGAGATGCCAGCCAATGTGCCTCTCTCGAAAGCCGGAGAGTGAACCCCGAAAGGATTTTCCACTTCTTCCTCCATAGCAACTTCTTCGGCTCTTTCTCTCCTTAGATCCACCTGACACACCCCTACGTCTTCTTCTCCGTGGTTGGAGGGTGAGGAAGACATGATGCTGGCCTAACTGAATCTAACCAAAAATAGCCAGAAAAAATAACAGAGGATTTCTCGGCGATACGATGGTCAATAGGTTCGGGGGGTATATAATGATTTTTTATCTTGGGAAACAAGCAAACTGTAGAAAAACGGAGTCCGGAAGGTACCCCAGGTGGGCACAACCCACCTGGGCGCGCCTAGCAGCCAGGAGCGCCCTGGTGTCTTGTGCCCACCAGGGTACGCTTCGTGGAAGTTTCTTATTTTCCTAATTTTCTAAATATTCCAAAACTGACAAAAAAATATCACGTACCTCCTTATTTTCACGACTCTGGAGTGTTTCGGAAGGACTCTTTTATCTGTTCTTCCGGTGTCAAAGTTTGGATAATATTACTTTCAACATTGATGGGCGTACCTTAGATATAATGTTTTATTCGTTGCACATTAACAACCTTCGGTTTAGTACCTTCGGCATTATTTATTTTGATGGCTCTAGACCGATAAACCTCCTCGATAACATAGGGTCCTTCCCATTTTGAGAGGAGTTTCCCTTCAAAGAATCTGAAATGAGAGTTGTACAAAAGAACATACTGTCCGACTTTAAACTCACGCTTTTGAATTCTTTTATCATGCCATCTTTTAACTTTTTCTTTAAATAACTTGGCATTCTTCCGAGACCTATTGACAGTCTTTTGCAAGATTAATTATATTTCTCTATTGCTAAGTTCAACTTGACCACTAGACTGAGGATGATAAGGTGATGCAATTCTATGGTTAACACCATACTTGGCAAGCATTTTACGGAAAGCACCATGAATAAAGTGTGAACCACCATCAGTCATTAAATATCTAGGGACTCCAAACCTTGGGAAATTAACTTCCTTAAGAATTTTAATAGAGGTGTTGTGAACAACACTATTGGTTGGAATAGCTTCTACCCATTTAGTAACATAATCAACAGCAACCAAAATATGTGTATACCCATTCGAGGATGGAAAAGGTCCCATGTAATCAAATCCCCAAAATCAAATGGTTCAATAGCAAGTGAATAATTCATAGGCATTTCTTGACGCTTACCGTTATTACCTATTCTTTGACATTCATCACAAGATAAGACGAACATACGGGCATCCTTGAAGAGAGTAGGCCAATAAAATCCAGATTGAAATATGTTGTGAGCAGTTCTATCTCCAGCATGATGCCCTCCATAAGCTTTGGAGTGACATTTCCGTAGGATTTTTCCTTGTTCATGCTCAGGTACACAACATCTAATGAGTCCATCTACTCCTTTATAAGGATGTGGGTCATCCCAAAAGTAATGTCTTAAATCATAGAAGAATTTTTTTCTTTTGTTGGTATGTAAAGCTAGGTGGTAAATATTTACGAGCAATGTAATTAGCATAATCAGCATACCAAGAAGTGTTATGAGCAACATTTATTGCAGCTAACTGCTCATCAGGAAAACTATCATCAATAGGTAGTGGGTCATCAAGCACATTTTCAAGCCTAGACAAGTTATCATCTACAGGGTTCTTAGCATAATGAAAAACAGGGGATATTTAATAGCAGCATGATCGATGTGAACAATTACTTTTGAATCAACAATGTAAGATCTAAATTTATCACAAGCAAACACCACTGCTTAGAATTCTTTTTCAGTGGTTGCATAATTTCGTTGAGCACTATCTAGAGTTTTACTAGCATAATGAATAACATTCAGTTTCTTATCAACTCTTTGTCCTACAACATCACCACCAACATAATCACTAGCATCACACATAATTTCAAAAGGCAAGTTCCAATCAGGTGGTTGAACAGTAGGTGCAGAAATTAAGGCTTTCTTGATTGTTTTGAAGGCTCCTAAACAATCATCATAAAAAAACAAAAGGAACATCCTTTTGCAAAGGATTCGTAAGAGGCCTAGAAATTTAGAGAAGTCTTTGATAAATCTCCTATAGAAACCAGCATGACCTAGGAAGCTACGAATACCTTTGATATCTTTAGGACATGGCATTTTCTCAATTGCATCAACCTTAGCTTTGTCCACTTCAATACCTCTTTCGAAAATTTTATGACCCAAGATAATGCCTTCATTAACCATAAAGTGGCACTTCTCCCAATTCAAGACAAGATTTGTTTGTTCACATGTCTACAAAACTCGATCAAGATTGCGTAAACTATCATCAAAAGACTTCCCATAAACAGAGAAGTCATCCATGAAAACCTCAACAATCTTTGAAAGGTAGCAGGTGCATTGCATAAACCAAAAGGCATACGTCTATAAGTTCCAAAGGGACAAGTAAAAGTGGTCTTTTCTTGATCAGGTTGGGAAACAGGTATTTGTGATAAACCAGAATATCCATTAAGTAAGCAAAAGTGTGTGTGCTTAGATAATCTTTCTAGCAGTTGATCAATAAAAGGCAGAGGGTAATGATCTTTTCTAGTTGCTTTGTTTAATATTCTAAAATCAATTATCATTCTATAACCTGTAACAATTCTTTGTGGAATAAGTTCATTCTTATCATTAGGAACAACTATAATACCTCCTTTCTTAGGGAAACAATGAACAGGACTTACTCATCTACTATCAGCTATAGGATAGATTATACATGCTTCCAGAAGTTTTAAGATTTCCGTTCTTACCACTTCCTTCATTTTTGGATTTAACCGACGTTGGTGATCAACAACGGGTTTAGTATCAGGTTCCATATTAATCTTGTGCTGACATAGAGTGGGACTAATGCCCTTTAAATCATCAAGAGTATATCCAATAGCAGCTCGGTGCTTCCTTAGAACTTTAAATAATCTTTCTTCTTGATGTTCTGAAAGGTTAGCACTAATAATAAAAGGATATATCTTCTTTTCATCAAGATAAGCATATTTCAAAGTGTTTGGCAATTGTTTTAATTCAAACACAGGATCACCTTTAGGTGGAGGAGGACCTCCTAGAGTTTCAATAGGCAAATTGTGTTTAAGCAGAGGACGTTGTTCAAAGAAAATCTTATCTATTTCATTTCTTTCATGCATATGTAAATCATTTTCATGGTCTAGCAAATATTGTTCTAAAGGATCAGTAGGTGGTACAGCAATAGAAGCAAGAAAAATTATTTCATCCTCACTAGGCCATTCTTTTTCATGAAACTTTCTACTAAACTTAGAAAAATTAAACTCATGAGATTCATCACCAAAACTAACACCGACAGATTGCTTCTCGAAATCTATAATAGCATTAACGGTGTTCAAGAAAGGTCTACCAAAGATAATGGGGCAAAACTCATCTTGTGGGGAACCAAGAACAAGAAAATCAGTTGGGTACTTTATCTTCCCACACAAGACTTCAACATCCCTAACAATCCCAAGTGGTGTGGCGGTATCTCTATTAGCAAGTTTAATAGTGGCATCTATTTTCTTCTATTTCAGCGGGTGCTATGTCATCCATAATTTCCTGATAAAGGCTAAAGGGGATGGGATTTATGCTAGCACCTATGTCACATAAACCATGATAACAATGCTCTCCTATTTTAACTGAGACAACAGGCATGCCAACAACGGGTCTATGTTTATCCTCTTTATCAGGTTTAGCAATTCTAGTAGCTTCATTACAGAAGTAAATAACATGCCCATCTATATTTTCTTCCAGGAGATCCTTAACAATAGCAACGATAGGCTCTACTTTGATTTGTTCATAAGGTTTAGGTGTTCTAATATAACTTTTGTTAACCACAATTGAAACTTTAGCATGTTCTTTTATCCTAACAGGGAAAGGTGATTTCTCAATATAAGCAGTAGGAACAACTGGATCGACATTATAAAGTATAGTTTCTTCTTTAACTGGTACCGGTTCTTTAATTTCTTCTTTAATAGGTGGGTGATATTTAAACCACTTCTCTTTAGGGAGATCAACATGGGTAGAAAATGATTCACAAAAGGAGGATACTATCTCAGAGTCAAGTCCATACTTTGTGCTAAACTTTTGAAAAGCATCGGTATTCATAAAAGATTTAACACAATCATACTTTAGCTTAATACCTGACTCTTTACCTTCATTGAGTTCCCAATCTTCAGAGTTGTGTTTAATTATTTCCTAAAGATCCCACCAAAATTCAATAGTCTTCTTCATAAAAGAATCAGCACAAGAAGTATCAAGCATGGATCGATCATTACGAGAAAACCGAGCATAAAAATTCTGGATAATAAATCTCCTCGTCCCGCCAGTTCAGTGTGACGCCCCCGATTCAATCGTACACTAATCATGCACGCAAATGTGTACGATCAAGATCAGGGACTCACGGGAAGATATCACAACACAACTCTAAAACATAAATAAGTCATACAAGCATCATAATACAAGCCAGGGGCCTCGAGGGCTCGAATACAAGTGCTCGATCATAAACGAGTCAGCGGAAGCAACAATATCTGAGTACAGACATAAGTTAAACAAGTTTGCCTTAAGAAGGCTAGCACAAACTGGGCTACAGATCGAAAGAGGCGCAGGCCTCCTGCCTGGGATCCTCCTAAACTACTCCAGGTCGTCATCAGCGGGCAGCACGTAGTAGTAGGCACCTCCAGTGTAGTAGGGGTCGTCGTCGACGGTGGCGTCTGGCTCCTGGACTCCAGCATCTGGTTGCGACAACCAGAAAGAAAGGAAAGGGGAAAAAGGGGGGAGAAAGCAACCGTGAGTACTCATCCAAAGTACTCGCAAGCAAGGAACTACACTACATATGCATGGGTATATGTGTAGGGAGGCCATATCAGTGGACTGAACTGCAGAATGCCAGAACAAGAGGGGGATAACTAATCCTGTCGAAGACTACGCTTCTCGCAGCCACCGTCTTGCATCAAGTAGAAGAGAGTAGATTGAAGTCCTCCAAGTAGCATCTCCAAGTAGCATCTCCAAATAGCATCTCATAGCATAATCCTACCCGGCGATCCCCTCCTCATATCCCTGAGGTAGAGCGACCACCGGTTGTATCTGGCACTTGGAAGGGTGTGTTTTATTAAGTATCCGGTTCTAGTTGTCATAAGGTCAAGGTACAACTCCAAGTCGTCCTGTTACCGAAGATCACGGCTATTCGAATAGATTAACTTCCCTATAGGGGTGCACCACATAACCCAACACGCTTGATCCCATTTGGCCGGACACACTTTCCTGGGTCATGCCCGGCCGCGGAAGATCAACACGTCGCAGCCCCACCTAGGCAAAACAGAGAGGCCAGCACGCCGGTCTAAACCTAACCGCGCAGGGGTCTGGGCCCATCGCCCATAGCACACCTGCACGTTGCGTGGGCGGTCAGAAGCAGAACTAGCCCCCTTAATACAAGAGCAGGCTTACGTTCCAATCCGGCGCCCGCCGCTCCGTCGCTGACGTCTGAAGTGCTTTGGCTGATACCACGACGTCGGGATACCCATAACTACTCCCGCGTAGATGGTTAGTGCGTATAGGCTCGTAGCCAACTCAGATCAAATACCAAGATCTCGTTAAGCGTGTTAAGTATCCGCGAACGCCGAACAGGGCCAGGCCCACCTCTCTCCTAGGCGGTCTCAACCTGCCCTGCCGCTCCGCCTCAAAGATCCACTCGCGGGTGCTCCACCAGCCGACCCGACTTTAGTCTCCACAGGTATCATGTATAAAGTATATAGTATATACCCGTGATCACCTCCCGAGTGATCACGGCCCAATAGTATAGCAAGGCAGACCGACAAGAATGTAGGGCCAAAGGTGATAAACTAGCATCCTATACTAAGCATTTAGGATTGCAGGTAAGGTATCAACAGATGTAGCAACAATGTTAGGCTATGCATCAGAATAGGATCAACGGAAAGCAGTAACAGGCTACACTACTCTAATGCAAGCAGTATAGAAGAGAATAGGCGATATCTGGTGATCAAGGGGGGGGGCTTGCCTGGTTGCTCTGGCAAGAAGGAGGGGTCGTCAACTCCGTAGTCGAACTGGGCAGCAGCAGCGTCGGTCTCGTAGTCTACCGGAGAGAAGAGGGGGAAGAAACAATGAATACAATGCAAACAAATGCATATCGATGCATGACATGACAAGTAACGATGCTAGGTGTGCCCAATCGCGGTAGTAGGTGATACCGACGAAGGGGGGGAAACATCCGGGAAAGTATTCCCGGTGTTCCGCGTTTTCGGACCGGTGAACCTGAGGGGGAAAGTTGCGTGTTCGGTATGCTAGGGGTGTGCGGCGGATGAACGGGCTGCGTATCCGGATTCGTCCCGTCGTTCTGAGCAACTTTCATGTAGAAAGTATTTTCATCCGAGTTACGGATTAAAAGATATGATTTTCTAAAGATTTAAATCATTTTCTGATTTTAATTAGTTATTTAATTCCAACATTATCCAAACAGTGAATGATGACGCCAGCATGACATCAGAGTGATGTCAGCAGGTCAACTGGTCAGTTGACCAGTCAAACTAGACAGGTGGGTCCAGTGGGACCCACATGTCATTGTCATGGACATTAACAGAATTCTAAAACTAACTAAATTGGGTTAATTAGTGGGTGGGGCCCGGTAGTCAGTGAGAGATTAGTGTTTAATTAACTAATTTAATTAATTAGCAATTTATCTATTTCTTTTTTATTCGTTTAAGACATGGGGCCCGCATGTCAGTGGCAGTAGCTGCCATGTCAGCAGTTGACTGGGTCATCCCAGTCAACTAGGACCCGCAGGGCCCACTGGCAGTGGCTCTGGGGTGGCCCCAGGCCAGCCACGTCAGCGGCCGGCGCCGGAGTGACTCCGGCGACCAAAACAGTGGCGGTGCCCCGCCGGAGTTGGCCGGAATCGTGCTACGGAGCACCAAAGCGGGCGCTGCCGGGCGCGTTAGAACGGCGAGACGACGACGCGTCGGTATGTGGTGGTTGCGCGGGCAGTGGTGGCCGGAAACGAGCGTGGCGAGCTCATCGGCGGTGAGGTGGTTCGGGCGCGAGACGACCACGGCGACTCAGCGCGCTTCGGGGCTAACGGGAAGGCCAGGGGGGAGCTGCGCGACGCGCTGAGCACAAGGGGCTCGACCCCGTGACCATTTGGTCACCGGAAGGGCGCCGGCGACGCGTGCAGGCGGCGGTGCGGTCGGGTGCTTCGGCGGCAGCTAGCTAGCGCGCAGTGAGGCGAAGAAGGAGAGGGGAGAGGACGGAGTGGAGCTCACCGAGCGGTCAAGAAAGACCCGTGGTGGCTTAGGAGCAGCACAGCTCGCCGGGGAGGAAGGGGATCGCCGGCGGCCGTCGAGGAAGCAGACGACTCGATCCGTGGCCTGCGGTGCTCCTCGAGCTCGATGGCGAGGCGTAGCCGAAGTAGAGGTCGTCGGCGCGTCTCGTGGACGTGCTAGCGAGGCACGGGGTGGCCGGTGGCCGCGGCTATGGCGCAGCCATGGCGACGGCGGCGCTCGGTTACGGAGGGGAACGAAGGGGAGCGCGGTGGATCTAAGGGGGAAGGCGCAAGGACCGAGGGGAGAGTGGGGGTGAGTGGGAGGAGAGACCGAGGGGGCGCGGCGTCGGCGTCCTTATCCCCTCGTCTCGTCGCCGGCGAGGGGGGTTCGGCTGGGACGTGCCCTGTTCCGACCCGGGTCGGGGGAACAGGGGAAGGGGACGCGGTGCGGGAGCTGGGCCGGCTGGGCCGGCCAGGCTGGCTGCGGGCCAGGGGGGTTGGGCGGTGGCCGTGCGGGTGGGTTGGGCTGCCTGGTCCAGGGGGCTTCCCCCCCCCCCTTGTTTTTTTTTTGTAATTTCTTTCTCTTATTTATTTTCCCTTTCTATTTTATTTAGTTTTAGGGCATTTAGGCATTTTATAAAATGGTGTTTGCTTCACCATAATTACCAGTGCAATATTTGGCAACCCCCGAACATTTTCGCTTTGCCTTTTTAAAACTTAGGGTGTTTGTCACTAATTCATATTTTGAATTTGCAATGATTTTGAACTACCACTTGATTAGCAACAGTAACATGGATGACATGGCATCATTAGAAGAGTTTTACTGTAGCCTAATTATCCGGGCGTCACAAATCTCCTCCACTACAAGAAATCTCGTCCCGAGATTTAGGAGGTAGAAGGAAACAGTGCGGGGTATTCATCACGCAGGTGATCCTCACGTTCCCAAGTGGCTTCATCTTCAGAATGGTGCGACCACTGAACTTTGAGGAACTTGATCGCCTTCTGGCGTGTGCGGCGTTCAGCTTGGTCGAGAATGCGGACCGGATGCTCTTTATAGGAGAGGTCCTGTTGCAATTCGAGCACTTCATGATCCACTCCTCGGATCGGGTCCTTGAAGCAACGGCGGAGCTATGATACATGGAACACATCGTGAACCTGAGAAAGGTTCGGCGGAAGCTCCAGTTGATATGCCACCTTTCCACGCCTCTCGAGAATAGTGAATGGGACAATATAGCGAGGAGCTAGCTTGCCCTTGATCCCGAAGCGGTGAGCACCCTTCATTGGTGTAACTCGAAGATAGGCCTTTTCGCCAGGTTGATAGACCATGTCTTTATGATGACGGTCATAATTACTCTTTTGGCGTGACTGAGCAGTCTTGAGATTCTCGCGAATAATGCGGACTTGCTCTTCGGCATGTTGGATAATATCCGGACCGAAGAGTGGACGTTCCCCAGTTTCTGACCAGTTCAGAGGGGTTCGGCACTTTCGTCCATATAACACTTCGAAGGGGGCCATATTCAGACTAGCTTGATAGCTATTATTATAAGAGAACTCAGCATACGGGAAAGATTCCTCCCATTTCTTGCCGAAGGAAATAACACAAGCTCGAAGCATGTCTTCGAGAACTTGGTTGACACGTTCAACTTGCCCTTGTGACTGCGGATGAAACGCAGTGCTGAAAGACAGATGAGTGCCCATAGCTTCTTGGAAACTTGCCCAGAATCTTGAAGTGAATAAACTGCCACGGTCTGAACTGATAACCAGTGGAATACCGTGAAGCGAAACAATTCTGGACATGTAGAGAGTTGCAAGCTGACTAGCAGTGATCGTTTCTTTGACCGCCAGAAAATGTGCAACCTTAGAAAGTCAGTCAATGACGACAAGAATAGCATCATTACCCTTTTGCAATTTGGGAAATCCAGTAACGAAGTCCATCTCGACATGGTCCCATTTCCATTCAGGAATAGATATAGGTTGCAGAGTTCCAGCAGGCCTTTGATGTTCTGCTTTGATACGACGGCAAACGTCACATTCAGCAACATAACGAGCAATGTCTTGCTTCATGTTAGACCACCAGAATCTCTGGCGGATGTCTTGGTACATCTTTGTACTACCAGGGTGGATACATAGAGGCGTATCATGAGCTTCTTTCATAACCTCCTGAGTCATATTCAGGTTTTCCTTCTTACACGGCACCACTAGGCGGCCTTTGAAGTACAAGGCGCCATCATCAGCAATAGTGAAGGATGAGGGACTTCCTTCTTTGAGGTCTTGCTTAATCTTGTAGACTTCAGAGTCAAATCCCTGCATTGTCTTTATGGTGCCCACGAGATCGGGTTCAACAGCCAGGGTATAGAGGGAACCCTGGGAAACAACACGGAGATTCATCTTGCGGAACTCCGGAGGAGGGGGAGCGAGTGCACCCGGAGGAACAATATGGAGGTTTAGCTTTCTGAATTCTTCAACAAGTGAGGGCTGAACTTTGTGAACCTGGAGGTGGTTGCAGTAAGACTTGCGGCTCAAGGCATCAGCCATTACATTAGCCTTGCCTGGGGTATAGGAAATACCCAAATCAAAGTCTGCAACAGTCTCCATCCATCTCTGCTGACGGAGGTTCAGGTCTGGCTGAGTAAACAGATACTTCAGACTTTGGTGGTCAGTGAAGATCTCGCAACGATTACCGAGTAGGTAATGTCGCCACTGTTTTAGCGCATGAATGACAGCAGCAAGTTCGAGGTCGTGAACTGGGTAGTTCTCTTCATGAGGGCGCAGTTGTCGAGAGGCATAAGCAACCACTTTGCGCTCTTGCATTAGGACACAGCCTAGTCCTTGACGGGAAGCGTCGCAGTAAATGACGAAGTCCTTCTTAGTATCAGGAGGAGCTAGTACTGGGGCAGAAGTCAACTTGTCCTTGAGTGCCTGGAAACTTTCCTGACATTTATCTGTCCATTGGAACTTGACGCCCTTATGCAATAGGTTAGTCAGAGGCCTGGCAATCTTGGAGAAGTTCTCGACGGATCGACGGCAGTAGCTGGCGAGACCGAGAAAACTTCTGACTTGCTTAACGTTCTTCGGAGGAGTCCAATCGAGAATAGCCTGAACTCGTTCAGGGTTGACGGCAATACCATCCTTAGAGATGACATGCCCAAGATAGGTTACGTCGGGAAGCCAGAATTCACACTTGGAGAACTTGGCATATAGCTGATGCTCTTGTAGCTTTTCCAGCACAAGACGAAGATGTTCAGCATGTTCTTCTTCACTCTTGGAAAATATCAGGATATCATCCAGATAAACCACGACGAACTTGTCGAGGTAATCCATGAATATATAGTTCATCAGGCGAGAGAAGGTGGCTGGAGCATTGGTCAAGCCGAAAGACATGACGGTGTACTCGTATGAACCATAACGAGTCACAAAGGCGGTCTTGGGGATATCCTCCTCACGAACACGGATCTGGTGGTAACCCAACCTCAAGTCGAGTTTAGAGAACACTGATGAACTAGCCAATTGATCATACAGATCATTGATCCGAGGAAGAGGATACTTATTCTGAATGGTAGCTTGGTTTATAGGACGGTAGTCTTGGACCAATCGGTTTGTCCCATCTTTCTTCTTGACAAAGAGAGAAGGTGCTCCCCAAGGAGAGCAACTTGGGCGAATGAAACCACTTCGAAGAGATTTATCGATTTCCTCCTTAAGCTCAAGGAGTTCATGCGGCGGCATCTTGTAGGGTCGCTTGGCTATATGAGTAGTGCCTGGTTTCAAGTCGATGACGAATTCGACAGCTCTAGCGGGGGGAATCCCTGGGAGTTCTTCTGGAAAGACGTCGAGGAAGTCACGCACGACGGGAATGTTTTCAATGCCCTCGAGTGGTGCGGTGTTCAATGCATTCAATGCATAGAGCCTTACCTCGGCATTCTTAACCAGATGGGCATTGTAGCTTATTATCTCATCAGAAGGGTGTAGCAGATGGACGGTCTTGGTGGCGCAAACGATATAAGCAGTATGCGCTTTTAACTAATTCATTCCCAGAATGAGATCAATGCTACAGGACTTGAGTACGATGGGAGAGACAAGGAATTCCAGTCCTTCGATTTCTACAGGGACGTCATTGCAAATCATGGAGGTTCGACATTGGCCCGCAGGAGTGTGTACTAATAGTGAAGCATTCATGTCCTCACATTTAATGTCGTGCAAGCATGCAAAATCTTCTGACATGAATGAATGCGATGCACCTGTATCGAATAAAACAGATGCAGGTACTGAATTTACGAGGAGTGTACCCATCACAGTAGCAGGCTGGTCTTGAGCTTCATTCAGATCAACGTGGTTGGCATGAACACGGCCATAAGACTTGGCATTGTTATTGCGGGTCTGGTTGTTTCCACGGCCAGCGGCTGGAAGGGCCAGTTGATTCTGATTCTGAATGCAATCCCTAGCACGGTGACCTGGTTGACCACACTTGTAGCACAGGCCATTATTGGGAGTGGGAACAGGAGCTTGGGGTGGTGGAGCTGGAAGCCTTGGCTGCCTAGTTGGAGCAGTAGGCAGACGAGGTGCAGCGTAAGACTACCTTGGGGCTGGTGCATTTGGACGGTACATGCTGTTCGGGATCCATATCTTACGCTTCTGCGAGGGCGGGCCCGAAGATGAGCCCGTGTCACGGTTGCGCCTTTGAGAGCTCTGGTGTTCTTGCAGACCGGTCTCAACATTGATGGCCTTATTCACCAAGGTGGCGAAATTAGCAAAGTCGTGCACTAGAAGTGCGAGCTTGATGTCAGCTTGAAGGCCGTCATGGAACTTCTCCTGCCTACGTGCATCAGTTGCAATGTCCTCTTCAGCATAGCGAGACAAGTCCAGAAACTCTCGCTGATAAGCTTCAACAGTCTTGTTGCCTTGGGTGAGGTTGCGAAACTCACGCTTCTTCCGGTCCATGACTCCTTGTGGGATGAAGCGGGCACGGAAAGCAACCTGGAAGTCTGGCCAGGTGATGATTGTTCCAACTGGCAGAGTACGCCTGTGGCTGTCCCACCATTGAGCTACGGGTCCCTTCAGGAAGAAGGAAGCAAAAGTGACATAGCTGGCAGGGGCTACATCAGCAGACTCCATCTCATAGGTGATGTCACGGAGCCAGTCATCAGCATCCAGCGGCTGGGTTGAGCTGCGGTACACACTTGGGTTGAGGCGTATGAAATCCTGCAGAGTTGTTGTGTTTGGATGCTGGTTCATATTGGGGCGAGGAAACTGAGCCATCACGTTTTCCATGAACTGGCGATTCATCTCAAGCTGTTGGATCATACCAGCCATGTACTCAGGCGGTGGTGGGAAGTTGCCACCACGACCACGACCAGCTGGTCTAACCATCCTGCTAGTATATAACAGGGGTAGCTCAGTATTGAGAAATTTGCATAGACAAGAATCATTCATGATGAAACATGCATAATGAAAGGAGCACGACAGATACCACATAGATAGTCGGCATAACTTACAAAAGGGGTCGGACATAGAGCTCAGTACACAGAGTCCAGTACATAGACTAAGTCATTATAGGCGGCACGCAGGCTCGTGAATGCATCTAATACTAATGAGCAAGACTACATCAGTCCCAGGAGGTACTGTGAAGGTAGCTGTAACCTGACAGCTGGTAGTGAGGCAACGGATAGTCCTCCACGTCAGTGGCCTGGGGGCCGCGGATACTCTGGTGTAGAACCCGACGCTCAGGTGGCAGAAGAGGACCAAGTGCGGGAGAGTAGCCTCCCACCTCTGGCCATCCGACACCGTGGGGCATCACGGTCCTGGCTGGGTAGATCGCAGAATGCGGCAGCTGTCCAGACCGGACAAAGGGGTGCAACAGCGTCAGAGCCCTGTAAAGGTGCTAACGAGTGGTGTACAACTCGTGGTGAAGAGCTCTGTTAGCTCGGTCCAGCCCATCAGCATGCAGAACCAGGCGCTGATGGTGGAAGGGCTCTCGGGTGACGGTGGAGTAGGCGGCAGTGTAGTATCCCTTCGCACCAACGTCAGATGCGATAGGAATGTGTCTGAAAGGGGAAGTGTCCAACGCCTGATACTCTCCACGAAGACGTGTCAGATCAGCATGAGCAGCATCGTGGACTGCCATCTCGATGGTCACTCCAACACCATGAGCGGTGTGCAGCACGGTAGTGGACTCATACTCCCGAGAGTAGAGGTGGACGATGGCACGGTACTGCTCTTGGTTAAAGTCCTGGTACTCCTCGTAGACGGTGTACTCAGGGTGCCAGCGATAACCCAGATAGGTCATCATATCAGCTAGCACAGCAGGTGATCCTGAGGCACCAATGGCCGCAGTGTGGCGCACGACCTGCCTCGTGGGTTCCATCTGAAAACAAAGATGTTTCAATGGAGTCAAATGACAACATGGGCACTATTCAAAATGCTATCCTACAGAATAACTATGGTTTATCCAACTTTGGGGTGAACGTGGTAACGGGATCCTAATGTCAGAGTTAGTAAATTCGTTTAACCCGAGTAGAAAAGAGTTCAGAGTCCCAGAGTAAAGGTCGAGGAGTAAAAGATCCTAGTACCACCCGATGGCGACGTGGGCCCGTAAGGCTCACAGCCAAGTTAGTAAAAGTTTTTGTAATGTCTAGACTCAACTTCGGCCAAGGAGTGTGGAAGGGGGATTCCTACAGGCAGTCGGCTCTGATACCAACTTGTGACACCCCCGATTCAATCGTACACTAATCATGCACGCAAACGTGTACGATCAAGATCAGGGACTCACGGGAAGATATCACAACACAACTCTAAAACATAAATAAGTCATACAAGCATCATAATACAAGCCAGGGGCCTCGAGGGCTCGAATACAAGTGCTCGATCATAGACGAGTCAGCGGAAGCAACAATATCTGAGTACAGACATAAGTTAAACAAGTTTGCCTTAAGAAGGCTAGCACAAACTGGGCTACAGATCGAAAGAGGCGCAGGCCTCCTGCCTGGGATCCTCCTAAACTACTCCAGGTCGTCATCAGCGGGCAGCACGTAGTAGTAGGCACCTCCAGTGTAGTAGGGGTCGTCGTCGACGGTGGCGTCTGGCTCCTGGACTCCAGCATCTGGTTGCGACAACCAGAAAGAAAGTAAAGGGGAAAAAGGGGGGAGAAAGCAACCGTGAGTACTCATCCAAAGTACTCGCAAGCAAGGAACTACACTACATATGCATGGGTATATGTGTAGGGAGGCCATATTAGTGGACTGAACTGCAGAATGCCAGAATAAGAGGGGGATAACTAATCCTGTCGAAGACTACGCTTCTTGCAGCCACCGTCTTGCATCAAGTAGAAGAGAGTAGATTGAAGTCCTCCAAGTAGCATCTCCAAGTAGCATCTTCAAATAGCATCTCATAGCATAATCCTACCCGGCGATCCCCTCCTCATATCCCTGAGGTAGAGCGACCACCGGTTGTATCTGGCACTTGGAAGGGTGTGTTTTATTAAGTATCCGGTTCTAGTTGTCATAAGGTCAAGGTACAACTCCAAGTCGTCCTGTTACCGAAGATCACGGCTATTCGAATAGATTAACTTCCCTGCAGGGGTGCACCACATAACCCAACACGCTTGATCCCATTTGGCCGGACACACTTTCCTGGGTCATGCCCGGCCGCGGAAGATCAACACGTCGCAGCCCCACCTAGGCAAAACAGAGAGGCCAGCACGCCGGTCTAAACCTAACCGCGCAGGGGTCTGGGCCCATCGCCCATAGCACACCTGCACGTTGCGTGGGCGGTCAGAAGCAGAACTAGCCCCCTTAATACAAGAGCAGGCTTACGTTCCAATCCGGCGCCCGCCGCTCCGTCGCTGACGTCTGAAGTGCTTCGGCTGATACCACGACGTCGGGATACCCATAACTACTCCCGCGTAGATGGTTAGTGCGTATAGGCTCGTAGCCAACTCAGATCAAATACCAAGATCTCGTTAAGCGTGTTAAGTATCCGCGAACGCCGAACAGGGCCAGGCCCACCTCTCTCCTAGGTGGTCTCAACCTGCCCTGCCGCTCCGCCTCAAAGATCCACTCGCGGGTGCTCCACCAGCCGACCCGACTTTAGTCTCCACAGGTATCATGTATAAAGTATATAGTATATACCCGTGATCACCTCCCGAGTGATCACGGCCCAATAGTATAGCAAGGCAGACCGACAAGAATGTAGGGCCAAAGGTGATAAACTAGCATCCTATACTAAGCATTTAGGATTGCAGGTAAGGTATCAACAGATGTAGCAACAATGTCAGGCTATGCATCAGAATAGGATCAACGGAAAGCAGTAACAGGCTACACTACTCTAATGCAAGCAGTATAGAAGAGAATAGGCGATATCTGGTGATCAAGGGGGGGGCTTGCCTGGTTGCTCTGGCAAGAAGGAGGGGTCGTCAACTCCGTAGTCGAACTGGGCAGCAGCAGCGTCGGTCTCGTAGTCTACCGGAGAGAAGAGGGGGAAGAAACAATGAATACAATGCAAACAAATGCATATCGATGCATGACATGACAAGTAACGATGCTAGGTGTGCCCAATCGCGGTAGTAGGTGATACCGACGAAGGGGGGGAAACATCCGGGAAAGTATTCCCGGTGTTCCGCGTTTTCGGACCGGTGAACCGGAGAGGGAAAGTTGCGTGTTCGGTATGCTAGGGGTGTGCGGCGGATGAACGGGCTGCGTATCCGGATTCGTCCCGTCGTTTTGAGCAACTTTCATGTAGAAAGTATTTTCATCCGAGTTACGGATTAAAAGATATGATTTTCTAAAGATTTAAATCATTTTCTGATTTTAATTAGTTATTTAATTCCAACATTATCCAAAACAGTGAATGATGACATCAGCATGACATCAAAGTGATGTCAGCAGGTCGACTGGTCAGTTGACCAGTCAAACCAGACAGGTGGGTCCAGTGGGACCCACATGTCATTGTCAGGGACATTAACAGAATTCTAAAACTAACTAAATTGGGTTAATTAGTGGGTGGGGCCCAGTAGTGAGTGAGAGATTAGTGTTTAATTAACTAATTTAATTAATTAGCAATTTATCTATTTCTTTTTTATTCGTTTAAGACATGGGGCCCGCATGTCAGTGGCAGTAGCTGCCATGTCAGCAGTTGACTGGGTCATCCCAGTCAACTAGGACCCGCAGGGCCCACTGGCAGTGGCTCTGGGGTGGCCCCAGGCCAGCCACGTCAGCGGCCGGCGCCGGAGTGACTCCGGCGACCAAAACAGTGGCGGTGCCCCGCCGGAGTTGGCCGGAATCGTGCTACGGAGCACCAAAGCGAGCGCTGCCGGGCGCGTTAGAACGGCGAGACGACGACGCGTCGGTATGTGGTGGTTGCGCGGGCAGTGGTGGCCGGAAACGAGCGTGGCGAGCTCATCGGCGGTGAGGTGGTTCGGGCGCGAGACGACCATGGCGACTCAGCGCGCTTCGGGGCTAACGGGAAGGCCAGGGGGGAGCTGCGCGACGCGCTGAGCACAAGGGGCTCGGCCCCATGACCATTTGGTCACCGGAAGGGCGCCGGCGACGCGTGCAGGCGGCGACGCGGTCGGGTGCTTCGGCGGCAGCTAGCTAGAGCGCAGTGAGGCGAAGAAGGAGAGGGGAGAGGACGGAGTGGAGCTCACCGAGCGATCAAGAAAGACCCGTGGTGGCTTAGGAGCAGCAGAGCTTGCCGGGGAGGAAGGGGATCGCCGGCGGCCGTCGAGGAAGCAGACGACTCGATCCGTGGCCTGCGGTGCTCCTCGAGCTCGATGGCGAGGCGTAGCCGAAGTAGAGGTCGTCGGCGCGTCTCGTGGACGTGCTAGCGAGGCGCGGGGTGGCCGGTGGCCGCGGCTATGGCGCAGCCATGGCGACGGCGGCGCTCAGTTACGGAGGGGAACGAAGGGGAGCGCGGTGGATCTGAGGGGGAAGGC